>NW_027418707.1:0-37193 GCF_009905375.1 Apium graveolens
ACAAGTATACTATTCAACGGCCCTTCAGGAAACTTCAGATGCTGGTACCAAGGCTGTTCTTCAAGCTCACCTGGACTCTCTACATCTAATGAAGATCCAGCACTTAAGACATAATCTCAGTGTGGATGAATTGAAAAGGGATATAGCTGACTTGAAGACCTATAACTCTGAGAAGCTGGATTCAGTAATGCCATATCGTACCATGCAAGATCTATTACTGAGATTAAGGAGAGAATCAGATTCTGACAAGAAGATAGCCAAGCTGGAGAACAGAGTTCAAGTTATTGAGAATTCAGTGGCTCTACTTCTTCAAAATCAACAGACTCAGACAAATCTTCTTATGCAACTGGCTAAAGCACAAGGCCTAACTCCTCCACTTGATGATAACAAAAAGGGGGAGAGAGAATCAAGTAAGGGGGAGAAAGGACCAACTGAGGGGGAGAAACTTCTAGTTCAAATCAGCAAAGTAATTGTACCTTCAATTACTATCTCCAAGCCACCAGTGCAGATGGTATAGATCTTATCAATGCAGCAGCAGAAAATTTGAAAGATGCTGATAAAGGAAAGTTGACTCTGATCAACTGGAAAAAGATTGTTGAGGACATACAGAAAATGTTTGAATTAGTCAAGGAACCAGTTCAGTCAGCCATCCATCACTCTCATGTCAAGCCAATCAGTGTGAATGAGATGAGCATGAACTATCTGGAGAAAGGACAATCTTCCAGCATCAAGACTACAAAGGCTGAGATAATTCTAAAACCAAGGGCAAACTATCCAAAGTCATCTTTGAAGAACCCTATGGATACTGTGTATGAGACACCCAAGCCTGATGAAAAGAAGCTTCTGTCAAGATCTATTGTCTTCTACAAAGATCCAGCTGATTCAGCCTCAAGAAAGAGAATTGCAAAGATATTCAGAAATGGGAAGGAATTTGTGTGGTAGCTGGACATCCACAATTTGCTCATGCAAAGAAAGAAGAAAAAGCCAGATTGAAGCAGGAAAAGAGGCAAACTGCTCTAGATGCAAAGAAGTCTAAACAAAAGAAAGAACAGTTTGCTATCTTGGCCAAGCTACAGGCTGTGAATTCTTCTCAACAAATTCCCTCTCACCATCTCAAGCTACTGAATCAAAGAAGAAGATTGAAGAACAGAAGAAATCCCCAAGAAAGAAAGAACTGGCTAAAAGAACAAAAAGGAAATTGGATGTTGTTGACAAGGAATTGGAAGATCAATTTCCTAAGGAATCCACTCAAGCTAAAACTCAATCATCAAAGCCCTCTGTGGTATTTGAAGATATAAGGGTGGTGGACCCCTACAGGAACAGACATGGAGAGCCTATTGTGCCAAAGGATGAGCCAATAGAGTGGGATAAATTACCAATTCCTGACTTCAACTTGCCAATTCTTACTAAGCCAAGAAGGACAAAGTCAAGGGCAGTCAAGAAAGTGAAGTTGTCACCTCTCAAATCCAAGTCAGTAGTCAAAGCTCAACCCAAGGTCAACAGGGGAGACTACTTGTACTTATGTGACATAAAAGAATTCTCAGATCTAAACCTTTATCTGGAGGAGCTGGATGAGGTAAGGGCAATTGATGCATACAGAAACCTACCTGAAAGGTTGGTGTTCAAGTACAAAGGAGGAAGGGAGATTCAGTGGCCTCTTCACAGGATACTTCAAGAAAGCCAAGCTGTATTGATCAAAGTCTATTCATCCTTCCAGAAAAACTTTGGGTTCAATGTAACTGCAAGAAGATTAGTATTGAAGAAGATTGAAGAGCTAAGGAGTGTTAGACCCAAAGATGCACTTCCCAAGACTCTCATCATCCCATTCACAGGGAGAAGAGTGCATCTAAGGCCCTATTGGCTGATGGAATTCATGGATGACAAGGGTATGAGAAGATTCTTCAGATTAGAAGACCAATTGAGTATCTCTAGCAATGAGACTCTCTTGGAGATGCAAGAAATGTTAAATCTCTCAGAATCTGATGAATTAGAATTCCACAGGCAGCTCTAGAATCAAATTGAAGAAAACAACAGAAAGCTTGGAAGAAGATCCAGACCTTCAAGAAACTAGAAAAATCTGCTCAAGCTAGAGGAGCATCTTGAACTGACTGTGAGCCAAACCTTGTACATTTTGTTTAAATTGAAGCACTTTCAGTTTTATCTACTTATCTTTAAAGATATATGTTAAGGATGTTTTGTAATCATCAACTTTCTCTTAATTTATGGCTACAATTCCAGTAGACATAAATTGGGGGAGATTGTTGTGAATATGTTGTGTACTTGATGATCACTTTAACAAAATGTCTAAGTAGATTTTACTTAGTGAAATTATGTAGCACTCGATGGATAAGAGTTTTAGTCCCGACGGATAACTCATTATAGTCCCGACGGATGATTAACTTATTATCCATCGAGTGAGTAGCTTATGTAATAATAAGATTGTAGCACAGTGATGTATGCACCTTTGTATAGAATCTGTAGTAGCATATAAGTCATGTTGACTTTAACTAGATATGCAGAATAGGTTGATCAACTGTACATAAGCAATGTCTTGTAATTCTGTATAAGTGAAATGAAGTCAAGTGCCAAAATAGCTACCGACGGATGATTAACAAAGCTTCGACGGATGATCAAATGACTATCAACGGATGTTTAACATAGCAGTCGACGGATGATCAATTAAGTCATCGACGGATGATCTGAAAGTCGACGGATGATCATATCAAGATTCAAACATCAGTTGAACAGTGAAAGCTGACACACAGCCGTCGAGTTGGATACAAACACACTGTGGAAGCCCATTAACTGGGTAATAGAGGACGAAAAGCAGCAAAGATCAAGACTGTTAGATTTTATACTTGTTCAGTTCTTTTGACTTTGTAATCTTGGTAATATATAAACCAATAGAGTAGAAAATAGAAAATAACTGAGATAGCTGAGAAACACATAAACAGAGAAATCTTTGTAAGCACAATCTTTAGCATTTCCTGTATTCTCAGCAGTTCTATTTTGTAAGCAGCTGTGAGCATTTCTGCACACAGAGTCCTCTCGATATATTATATATATTTCTGGTGGAATTGTTTAAATCCACCAGAAAGTTTTTGAAGACTCTTGTTTTTAATTACTTATGTTTTGATTCATTCAAGTTTACATTCCGCATTGTGCTAATCAAAACAAATATATCCATAATCGAGTTGAACATTTTTATTTCAAGAAAAAGGTTCAAGAATTCCATTCAACCCCCCTTCTGTAATTCTTTCTATATTGTTAAGGGACTAACAAACCCCTTGATTAACTCCTAATTGCTTGCCAATGACCGCTGATACGATTCACTTAACTTTCGTTCTCGTTTCTCGTTTGAGGGATCATACCCGGGATCTTATTACTTGGGTTCCTTTAACCTTTCTCAATAAATTATATTCCTTTTATGATCATGTCTTATAATCCTTGAATTTAAATCCTTTTTATCCTGTTACCTTATATTCAATTCTTTCGGTATCTGGTGGATTTTCGGGAAAAATCAAAGTGTTCGGATTTGGATTCTGACGATCTTTACATACACTTATATACCACATAGAGTGCTAATAATATCTCAGAAGATCAATAAAAGAACCCCTACATAGTGTGGCATGAAAAGTTTTCTTATTCAGCATAATCAGCAAAATACTATTCATAAGGGTTTCAAAAATTCCGAAAATTGGGGTTATTACATTTATGGAATTAAAACTATAATAAAAATCACTTTTACAGGTGAAATAAAAATCATATGACTCACTAATAAATCGCACAATCCAACCCTCATATCAACATATCACAAATACATAAACAACAATCAATAAATGCCGCCAAAATCAATACACATTTATTTAATTATTTATTCCACTATTACACTATTAAATATTAGAAATAAAAAGAAAAATACACGAGTCGTTATATGTAGGTTATGATAAGTGTATATTTGAGGTATTAAAGAATGACTAATAGGACCATTAGAGATTATCAGAATGATGAGAAAAAAAAATTTGAATCACATATGATTTGGCAATGACGTGGATGTAGAACTCGGAGCTGAGTCTCCGGGGCATTTGGAGTAAAGACGATATTACCAACACCATATGTTCATTATGATAACACGAGTCTGGTTACTCATAGTTCTTTATAGGTTGCCCATGGAGGGGCATCACATGTGAGGACCATGAAGTCTAATTATTAGTATACAGTTGAGGTTATTGACCTAAATTGGTTGAAGGTGTCATTTTACCAATAAGGATTTGAATATCGTATTAATAACGAATTCAGCAGAGATAGTATCCGATATACTCTTGGGGATTTTTATTTCCATTAAGGAAGATTTGAATATAATATACGAATGTCATAAAAAAAATAAGTACACTACATGATATTATTAGTGTGCTTAACATGTAAGGTTATGATGGTTTAGCTCAGAGATCGAGAGCATCGAGAATTGATGGCATGACTACAATTGAATGACGTAAGATTACAATGAGCAAAAGTTTGATCTGAGAACCTTCTAAAAAGGATAGATCAGTGAATCTAGAGCAGAATTCTTCGGTAGATATGATGTTACAGGCTACATATATATACTCGTAGACCACTAATATATTCGTTAACTTATGTTCAACTACACACACATACCACTGAACTTATGGACTGCATTGAGATCCCTAAGAGATCTCTTTGATCTGTTCCCAGGGAGAACTGGCCACTTGTAGTTAGTAACGGATGTGTGTAGCAGGCCCCTATCGGCTTAAAAGATGCTTTTGGAATATTTCTGAGTAAGGACTTCGAGGTAAAACACCTAAATGACAGATATGCGTGCGAAAGTCAAGTTAGTAAGTGACGTAAGATGATGTTGAGAGAGACAGTAGTTGAAACATGGATTTACGAAAATAAAGAGATGGGATCATCCTCGGGCGGATAATGACGAGGGTTAAGATAATCAATAAATTATTTTGGCATATACTCACTGTCACATTACTCCCTCCAAAATGTTGATCATTCGTATTGCCTTCATAAGTCATATCAGGCAATCCTTTTAGTTTCTACTTTAAACTTCTGATGTGACCAACAACTTGAACAGACTTTTTGTGCATCATGACTTGTTTTATTCTTTTAGTTGATCCATGAACTTTCATTCATATATTATGATCTTCTTGTTCGGCTCAGAGCTATTTATACTTTATTTCAATTATCCAAGGAATTTTTTTTCTCCTTAATTCATTGACGAATATTCATAATGAATATCTTCATTTGATTCTTCTTTCATACTTACTCTTCTCAGTCGAGATTGTAAATATTTAACAAATTGTTAAGAACATGGATGATCTAATATCCATAGATTCCTCGAGAATCCTTTTCTTTTTATCGGGATGAAATTATATATTGAACTTTGAAATTATAGTAAGGGTATCAATTTGATATTGGTATTCTGAATTCAATTCTATTTAAGAATTTGATAAAGTATGTGAACGAGGGAACCTATGAGTGTAGCCTTTATTTGGCAAGAAATATTTGATAAGAGGCTATCGATTGTTCCGATACCAAGACCACCCAATTCAGAGTTATAATTGTCTTTCTCGACCCAAATTTAAAAACTCTTCATTTCAAAATCGTCTCCAGGTAGCCACAAATTTCTTCAGTGGTTACGATGTTGAGATTTTTTTTACAAACAAACTGAAATATGCCTAGTTGCATATATTCTCATTAATGATTAGTTAATTGTCCTAACTAGTCAAAATTTTAATTAATACGATGAAAGCCTAGCTAATCGTCCTAGCTAGTTGCTATGGGTCAAACCAATTGTGCTGGCCATTTTCTTAGCCGGTTGATAATATTGCTTGATATGGACTAGTTATTATTTTGCTAGTTCCACTTCTAATCAAATTTTTATTATTCTATAGTGCATTATATATGCAAAATTTAATTATTGATGAAATTTTCAAAGAATGATTTAATTGAGACCTAACTAGGTTGCCCACTTAAACGAGAATTCATATTCAGTTTTATGAAATATTTTGTTCAGGAAATATTCTATTCTTTTGTTTATATAAAGAATATCCAATTAAAATCATAAAGTGATTGAAGAACAATATACTTTCCTTATTTGTTAATCATTGAATAAACTTCCTTCCTTCAAAATAACATCATTTTGAAACCTCATTGGTTAACCTTTGGTTGAGAATGTTATTTCAAATTTCCTTCATTATTCGAAAAGAAAAGTATTCTGTCAATGGGAAAATCTTACAAGTATCATTCGTATGATGTTATTATTCAGCAATCATTGCTTTCAATGGATATTCTCTATAATATCACAATATAAAATTTTAAGGACATGGAAGGATAATCCTTGTTGTATTCTTCCTTCCAAGTTATAAATCTTCTGAGTGTTGCGAATCTTTTATTCAGAGCTCATTATTTGTAAAGATGTTAGATTTTGAAATCTTGTTAAGGTTGTCTAAATTTCATCGATATCGTGAAAATCATTTTTCCAAGGCTGATTGCCTTCCAAACAAATAGAGGTATAGTTGAGAACCGATTATTATAATATGAGACTGAAAACTCAGTGCTATGAGGTTACAATCGGAGCATCGTAATGAGTATGGTTTAAAAAAAAGGGAATTCCATGTTTAGTTATTATCATAAGGATCTTTAACATGGTTACAGAAGAACGATAATATAGATACCAACGTGATTAGTGAGATACGCCTCTATGGAATATTATCGATGGGTACTAATGAATTCGGGAAAGACCAAGCATGTACGAATTTGATGTATACGATTTTCAAAATGTGAAGGTAGATTATTAGCAACCCCGTGTTAGAATTACTCGACGATAAGAAGGGGATTTTGTGTGAAGTATAATGATATGTCTATGCGGCTTAAGGACCATTACATAAGGTATTCTAATAATAATCTAGAATAATCGCGACAAGGTTCGCACTGAAAGGGACAAAGAGTTTAACTTATGAGGAAAATTTGGATTTTTTTTACGTTGAACCTGAGATAGAGGCTATAGTCAAATCGATCAAGGGCTGTGATTGAGAATTGTATTATCATCAAGGAAAGGCCAATATGGTGGCCGACACTTTAAGTAGTAAAAGATAGACTGAGATTAATAAATTTCAGGACAACTGATGAAAAGGATTGCATGAATGAATTTTAAAGTTGAGACAAGGTGAATAGAACCCTTTATTAGGTAACCGGAAGACTTGATGATGCCTAGAAATGTAAAAGGATATTAATCATGACCGAATATGAAAGGGATGTCATTGATTAGGCAAGTAAGTACTCGGCATGGTTGAAAGTGAAAATGGAATGACGAGGATTAAAATTTTGGCGATTGCGGCCTGTAAATGACCCGAATGGGAGTAAGAGTTTATTATAATAAATTATGGAGGAGGATTATCAAGAACCAAGTAAGCCGTCGTGCTATTTTAGGAATTTTAGTAATAGGTTAAATAAGACCGCTTATTTTATTATGCAAATGATGGATCTCCGCTCTATAAAATTGTTATGAACGCGGAAGAAATAATTGGCGATAGAGAGACCCCGAGATAGTGCACCACGCAAGGAACCAAGATATTTCGCGAGAAGGGACGAATAGAGGCACGACTTAGAGTTCTCAAATTGACAAGTAGAATGAGAGGTCTATCCTGACCATTAAAGATACGTCTATCGGCTTGCCTTTTATTTGGAACGGTTAGGAAAATCGCCTATCGTTGACAAAAAATTCATATAGATATATTTACCACGCGAGCATACGGAAAATAGTCACCGATATCCCGTATGAAGGACAACGTGGAAGAATGAAGGATGTCATTGTCAGAGCTGATAGAAGGCAAAGAAGATCGTACACACCCTATAAAGGCCGCTGGTAGCAGGTAACAATAAATGCGAGTACGTCTAAGGAGCTAGCAAGAATAACAAGTATGACCAAGAAGGTATCGTAGTACTATAGATATTATACGGGGAATAATTAAAGGAGTCCGACCGATAACGAAAGCTGAGCGTTCCACGACTCTAAAAGTGTATCAATCAATTGCATATGAAATGGTGCTCCCTTCAAGATGGCAGCAGGACCCGACATGCCTTACGTTACTACGAGAAGAAATGTTAAATCTAACGTTCAACGTGTAATAGGATACGAGCATGTAAAAATGCAACGAGAACTTCTTACATAAAATAATCGACAAAGATGATGCGCCAAAATGGGAAAACATTAAGGAACGAAACTCTAGCACTAGTTGGAGCAAAGGAGGGGGAAACGAATAAGTTGAAGGATGATTCCAAATACTAGAAGATGCGCTAATCATTCATATTATCGATTTTCAAGGAAAATGAAGTGATCAGTTGATGTTAATCTAATTACCGAAAATAACGAGTTATCATGCGGGTATTGGAACGTCTACAAAATATTGTATGAAAGAAAGATTCGTTCTCCCTTAGGTTGGAAAGAAGTTGGTAAGCGGAGGATACTTGGACCATTGTTGAGTCGACAGACCAAAGGAATTCCTGGAACTTATCAGAACCCGGCTAGTGACAGCCCAGGATGAACAATAGAGATATGCAGACCATAACTATAAAGACAGAATGTACGACGTAACAGAGCAACTATTGTTGAAAGTGCCTCCCGGGGAGGGAGTGATGAGGTACGAAAGGTAAGCAAATGTTGAAACCAAAATTTATTGGGTTAGTTGAAATCTTTAAAAGACTAAGAAAGTTGGCTTATAAATTAGCACCATCGTCAAACAGACGCCGAGTTTATAACGACTACCACGAATCGATGTTAGGAAATTTAACTGTCAACTCCAGACATATGATTGAAAATAGGCTAATAAACATGTAGCCAGACTTAGCGTGTGTAGAACACCATGTAAAGATCATAGATCTACAAGAATAAGTACTCTTAAATATATTTGACGGAGGAGTAAAAATTTTATGAAGAGATCAAATACTGCAAAGTCAATGTGAGAACTCGAGGTTTTCATGTGTAAAGCGTATCCCCGCCTATTTCTAAACTGATTCCGGGACGGAATCCTTTTAAGGGGGAAGACCGTAAGAACACAAATTTTTGACATCGGTAAAAGACCTTTATGAATAGTAATATAATAACTCAAATTTTTTTGAGACCTTGTTAAACCCTTAATTAATAGTAACCCCGACAGACGAGAAAAACTTTTTAGCTCACACTATGTTGTGCATGAGAAAATGAGTTCCGAAGTTGATATTATGATTATACATACCAAATGAGTGTATGTAAACGCTATTAATTTTCGAAGAAAACAAACTTTGAAAAACGACCATATTTACGGATCATCGAGGATTATGGGAATCACAATATAATTACGAATTTAAAACCCTACGGATTTATATCCAAGGGCGATACTTCAAAACATAAAGAACAAATACGAAAGGATTTACGCCGCGGACCGTTTACGACAAATTATTACGAAAACGTTTAAGCGACCAAACAAAAGCATAAACGATTAAATAAACGTATCACACTAACTAACCATGGTATAAAAGTAACCATGGTTACTTTATAAAATAGTAAGCTAAGGTTGTAGAATGATCATCTAAGGCTAGAGAATAGTAAAGCTAATGGCTAAAGTACTAGCTTAGCTTGTAATATAGAAAGGGCTAGCAAGATTTGTCCAAGGATTTGCTAACATAAATCTATTCTAGGACATATAATAGAGAATAAACAATCAAATACAAGCATTATTCAAGGAAGCAACCAAGAAGAAAATACAAAATTCTCTCCCTCTCTCCCAAGAACCTTCTTTCGGCCCTTTTACAAAATAAGAAGAAATCAAAACTCAAACACCAAGCTCTAGCCATGGAAAAATTCCCCCATTAATTATCAAGCTTCATACTTCCTAAACTAAGATAATATAAATCTTTAAGCTCATTTTATCAAGGTTTGATGGGTAAAATAAATTCAAGAAAGATGATAGTGAATAGTGTGAATAGTAACTTTTCTTTGGTTTCTTGATTTTAATGGTTGTTTTAGGTTCCAAAAACCCTACCAAGCACTCCCAAGATTTCACCATCATCAATAACACATCTCAAGCTCTCAATAAAGGTATAAATATTTGACCCATCCTTACTTAAGATTTAAGTTCAAGGATATTTTAGAACATAGTTGTAAACCTAGTTTTGGTGAATGTATTGTTGTAATCTTGATGTTTAGTTAAATAGATTTAAGGTTGATGATTTTTGCCTCAATAACATGATGTTATTGAGAGGATTTAGTGTGGTGATGATGATATGATGATTGTTGATGGTAGTATAAAGATTTAAGGCGTAAACAAAACTCGGATCATAACCGTAATCTCGCTAAAATGAACAAAACGTAACATTAAGTTTCTGGAGAACGTCCCGAAGATGTAACTATAGTTTCTTGAAAAATAACACTTTATTATGATAGAAAATTTTATAAGGATCGTTTAGGTGCTTGAATCGCTTGATTCCGATTTACGAATCAAAAGTTATGGCCATTTTACTAAAAGTAATTTATGTGACAAAAACTGCTACAAATTACGAACTTTGAAAATAAAAATGATCGACTTAAAAATATTCATAAATCATGAAATTTTTACAGAGAGTAGTAAATAGAGTTTATGGTTATAGATTTCTGAGCGGAACCTAGATCATCCTCCACCTCGAGATACCCAGGCAAGTTTTCAAACCCTACCTTTTAAAACTGTTGTGTTGTGTTTATTTTCAAATAAATGCTCTCTATATATGATGTTTTACGAATTGTGATTATTAATATCATACGATATGTTAATGATTTTAGTATATGAATATTACCGAATTTCAATCAATAATGTCAGTGAGTAGCGTTGTATATATATGGTGTATATTTTAGACTGAGGATCGGTCAGTATAATTTGATGAAAACCCGGAAGTATTCTGGAGGTGTTTTATTTAAGAATATTAACGCTGTAGTAGAGCGTGATGTATAAGTTGTAAGACCGAGGGTCAGACATTTTTTTATAAAGAATAAACATGGGAATCATCCCGAAGATATTTTGGACAATCAAAAGTCCGCACTTATTTTATTTCAAGGGACTCGATGTCCACTTGGGAAATATTAAAATACCTCAAATTTAGTTAAAATAATTTCCAAAGATCGTATTCCCTCAACTATAATTTATTGTTCGAATATTGAATATTATTTTAATTATTCATTTATTATAGGAGAAGTATTCTCCAACGATTATTTATTTCAAACTCGATTAATTATATTGATAAAGGTTACCCTAATTATTTAAAAGTAAAATAGTTGGGGAATATTATTTCAAATATTTTGTTAAAACATAATCATTCGAGGTCTAATTACTTTATAATTATTATTTGATTAATAATTATTCATCAAATGATTTAATATTATTTAAAAATCATAAAACCTGATTTAAAATACTTTCTGATTTTCTGAAAATCATTCAAATAATTTCAGATCGTCTGAGAATATTATTTCGACTTATTTTAAATATTTTGAATATAGTTTCAAAAGAAACTCCCCCTTATTACTTATATGTTGACAACGGGCAACTCACATCCTTAGTACTTCCTCCGAAAAATTTGGAAGTACGTATACATATACATATATACGCTAATAAAACAAGTTGTTTCTATCAACAAGCAAAATATTTGGGGGAACTTCGATGTGGTTCGAGTTCTCAATATATGATAGAATTCTGTTAAAGGACAAGGGAGGGATAGACTTTAGTGCTATGTGTGCTAGGTAGACTACCAAAGCTACTGTAGGCGAAGGTACTCTGTGTACTCAAGAACTTGTGAAGTATGTGTATACCCAAAAATGGGACACGTAGCCCGAATGCGGCAAGGGTGATAACTGGGATACGAATGTGTCATCCTTCTACTAGTAGAAAAGGTTACTATTTTCCCGAATACGGCAAGGGTGATCATCATATGCGGTAACTCCAATTAACGTCATATTCTTCCAACTGAAATTGCGATCCAATAAAGCCTAGTGCTGGGTTTACCATTAAGGTATTCGCAGAATAATAATTCCACTAAAGAATTGTTTTCAAAAGAAGGTGTGCATCACCAAGGAAAACTACTTTTGAATAGAACATATTTATCATATATGATGTTTTACTTTAGTTTAACATACAGTCATTTCATACTATATATTATTATGTTGGGTATTATAGCTCACTCTTGCTTTCTTTTAAATGTCACAACACAACAGATAACCAGTATGCTGGTGTGGGACTTAGTCGCTTGCAGTCATGGGGAGAATCCCTGGCAGCTTTGTCTCAGGTGGGCCAGAATATTAGATAGGTATAACATTAGTCATAATTATTGTAACTTCATGAAAGGTTACGAATAATTGTTTGAGATCCTATAAAGTACATTGGAGCGTAATAAAAGAAGATTACATTTTGTGCATCGTTTCTAAGGCTATAACTTGTGTGTGTGTAAGAGAGATTTGGGGTCTGTTGGATTATTGAATCAATACAGGTTACACGTAGCTTGATAGCATCTTCAGTCACGTCATTGAACTTGAAAGTGTCACAGAACTCAATAAAATCCCTGATATGCATGTTGGGGTCTTCAGTAGGAGAACCCCCAAACTGAACTGAGTTTTGTATCATTTGAATCATGCTTGACTTGATCTCGAAAGTGTTAGCCCTGATGAATGGTCTGATGATGCTTGACTGAATGTCATTAATCTTAGGCTGAGAATAGTCCATCAAAGCCTTCGGATTTTCCGCTTGATCTCCCATTGCTACTACAACTGGTTCTTCGACTTTCTCTTCTTCTACTTTCTTTTCTTCCTCAATAACTTCCCTTCGAACTACCACAACTTCTTCCTCGGCTTTATCCAGTGTTCTCTTGCGAGGACGCGAACGCGTATGCATACACCCTTGCTACAGTACCTGAAATAATACAAGTAAACAGATAAGTAACAATGTCCGAGTCAATGAACTTTAACGACCACTGATGGAAAGCATATAAACTACTCCCTCTGTCCCTCCCATTTGTTTACACTTTCCTTTTTGGGATGTCCCTTCCAATTGTTTACATTTCAAAATTTTCCAAAAATAGTAAAGTTTTTATAATTTTTAAATTAACTACATCCACTACTTTCCTCCACTATACCCACTTTATACATATAATATTAATCGGTCCCACTACTTTACTCATTTTTTCAACTTTACTCCACTACTTTATCATTTTTCTTAAACTCCGCGCCCCACCCAAATGTAAACATTTGGGAGGGACGGAGGGAGTATAAATTAACATTGCAGTCCCCGGCAGCGGCGCCAAAAACTTGCTAGTCGCTAAACACGCGCTAATAATACACGCAAGTATACGAGTTCGCAAGTAGTATAGAATCTTTCCTAGTTCGTTCCCACAGAGACTGTATTGGTTAACTAATTAATTCACGCACATAAGCAATAATGTATGGTTATTATTCAATGCTAAGACAATAACAAATTGAGGTTATTTATAACTAAGAATTACGCTAACAATTATAACTAAGAGAATAAGATTGACTAAATTAATATATATGACGAACATGGGATTCTAACTACATCAAATACTTCATTCAATAGCCTTATTATACTTAACCTTAGCATGCAATGGTGATGACACTAATCAGATAACACGAAACTGATAAAGCCAGCTTTCATTGCACGAGTACCATACTACCAGATATCACAAATGAGTTAGAAGCTGAATAGACACCAATTATATTTATGTCTATAAAATTTAACAACATAATGGTTTAAGCACAAGTTATCTATTTTGATTACACAGGGCAAGTAAGACGGTTAAAATTACCTACGCATCATGCATAACAACTACATGAACCTATGCTAGCATGGCAAGTTCAAAATCCTTAAATTCACCTTCGCTTCATTAAGAATTAACACACTATCTTATAAGCTCGCGACGCTCATAAGACGAATACGCACAATCAATACTAGGATATCATATAATCATCACATACTAAGGCATCAAACAATTTAACTAAATAAATCCATAAATAAATCCGCTAGAACCCCACGATAACGATTAGCACGTAATCGGACTCATCATCAACAAGGGTTCTGATAAAGACATGATATCACAAATGTAGTCTTTATAATGAATAAATAAAACCAAATACGAAACAAGAGTAAGGTTCACAAGTAAGAAAACTAGCATCCGAATACAACTTGAAACAAAGATTCACAAGTAAAAACAAGATCTTCTTCATCTTCATCGAATCGTGCTAATACGGTTAGGGCTGAGCAAAACCGAATTGAAACCGAAAAACCGAACCGAACCGAACCGAACCGAACCGGTCCATATTATAACTTCGGTCCGGTTCGGTCCAAGAAAAAATGACTATTCAGTTTTTCGGTCTATTCGGTTCGGTCCGGTTTTGGACTGAACCGACCAAATGCTCAGCCCTAAATACGGTCTTCTCACGGCTCTCCTTGATATGTCTCTAACTTGATTTAACTTGATATATTATTAAAAACGAAATAAAGATGTTTATATAGCATCCCCATGTAGTGTAAAATTCTTTCTCTCAAAAACCAAGTAGAGACAGGAATCTGTCATCCCGACACGGCGCGGCCGCGCGCTTGATCAGCGTCAGTGCACTGGCTTTCTGTACTTTGGGCGCGTCCGCGCGCTTGATTAGCGCGGGCGCGCTGGGCTTCTGCCAGAAATTATTTTCTCCATTTTTCTTGCAGCTTCGAGCTGGCTTCAACGAGCTTTTATTCCAATACCACATTGACACCAAATTAGCACCAAAATAATGCTAATTCACCTGATTACCTAGATAATGCCTGAAATGCCAAAACACTCGAAAACATATTAAAACACTTACCAACTTGAGTACAAATGCATCAATTCAAAGCTTATTAGAGCATAATAAAGTGTCATAAATGCCACTCAACAGTATTCCTAATCCCATCACCAACTTATATTTTTAATAAGTA
Source organism: Apium graveolens (assembly GCF_009905375.1). Classification (NCBI taxonomy): domain Eukaryota; kingdom Viridiplantae; phylum Streptophyta; class Magnoliopsida; order Apiales; family Apiaceae; genus Apium; species Apium graveolens. The sequence continues at coordinate 14,997 of NW_027418707.1, forward strand.
CAATACCTGATAATTTTCAATATTCGACTGACTCGAAATAAGTATCAATCCTTGGTCGAAATGGACGGTCAACGTGGTCTTCTAGAGTTGACTTTACCGAATGTTACTATTACGCGACTCGCACTCTAACATTTTTAATAAATCAAAAAATTATTATTTTAATACGAAACCACCTCGAGGAGCTTTTTGAGTCTGGTAATATTTTTCATAAAAGTTTCATTTTGATAAAATGAATTTAAATTGGTGAAAAGCATTTTAAAAGTTCGGTAAACTACGAAATTTTACTATTCATACCGCTTTCACTAAAACGTTGATTTCTCTCAAACCGTTAACTCAATTGATGCACCGTTTTTGCGTGCACATTATAGACAAAATTTAGAACATATAATTTCAAAATGGATTTTTTGGTAACAGGGGTGAAAATCCCGAAGCACTAGTTTTCTAGCAGTGGGTTGCGTTTGGTGTTTTTACTCCGCGCGACCTCGGCTCTGACATTTTTATAAAATTGAAAAGTCAATATTTTTACTTGAAATTTTATGAATGTTAAAAAACTCTATTTCTTACTCTCTATAAAAATTTCATGATGTTTGAATATTCTTAAGTTGATCATTTCTATTTTCAAAGTTCATAATTTCTAGCAGTTTTTGTCGCGTAAATCGTTTTCACTAAAATGGACCTATCTTTGGAACTATAAATTGAAAGTTTCAAGTCTTAATTTTTAATAATATACAGTTTATACATTCTGTATTTCCGCAGAAAACTTATAGTTTCGATTCTCTCATTTTAACGACGTTACGCTCGCGACTCGGGTTTCGTTTTCACTCTTAATCATTAATAAACCACCATCAATAATCATACCATCATTTTAACAATTACTTCTCTCAATAACATTATGTTCTTGAGGACCCAACATCAACCTTAATAACTAACTAACTAAACATCAAGAAAATATCAAATCAATCATCAAAATCATACTTAGATCCAAGATCCTACTTTTCTTGAAACTTAAAGCTTAAAAAAGTTTGGATGATGGTTTATACCTTTCTTGGTAGCTTGGGAGGTTCTCTTCTTTATGGATGATGATTGGTGAGCCCTTGGTTTAGCTTTAGGAGTCTTATACTTTCATGGAAAATCAAGAAAACAAAAAGAGATTTTCGGAGTTACTATTCATCACTAACATTGAGCAAGGATTTGGCTATGCTATACTAATCCAATGGCCATGAAATCTTGAACGTGCCTTGTACATGCTATGAGGACTCTTTGGTTAAAATGTGGTGATTTTTGAATGAGTAGAACATGAGATTTGAATTTTTCTTTCCTTGGTGTTCTTGAAATTAGCATTGTGTTTTTGAAGAGAGAGAGAGAGAATTGCTTGGATTGTTGTGGAAGAGTTGGCTACTTTATGATATTTATTTTATGAGTGTAATGTTTATTCCTCAAGAATCTTCAATTTTCAAAGCCCAGTTCATAGCTTGCACACCAAGGTTGTCTAGCTTTTTAATCATTAAAAACATGAATCCTTATTTTAAGGAATGTTGTCTTTTACTAGCTTTAAATTGATTAGCTATCTTGATTAATTTATTGCTAATTTATTTGCATTATATTTGCATAAAATTTCATGGTCTTGGTTTGTTTATTTATTTGCTTACGCATTCGCTTGGTCGCTTATTCGTTTTCGTAATTAATCTTCTTAGCGATTCACGGGATAAATCCTTCCTTATAAATCCTTTATGCTTTGAAACCTTGTACTTGGATTTTAATTTATAGAATTATAAATTCTTATTCATAATGTGATTCTCATATTCTTCGATAGTCCGTAAGATAAGGTCATTTTACAAAGTTCGTTTTCTCCGAAAATGAATGGCTTTTACATAATCACAATATCAACTCAGAACCTTAAATTAAAAACTCGTATATTGTGTGGTCGCAATTTGTTTTATTAAACCGCAAGGTTACTGTTCATAAAGGTCTTTTACCGCTTTCAAAAATTGGGGTTTTTACAACAGTGGTGTTGAAACTAGAAAAGTCACTCAAAATGAATGTCTCTACCATTCTTTTCTATCTCAAACTGAGCCCAAGAAGGTGGAAGAAGCTCTTCAGGATGCTAACTGGGTTAAACAATGTAAGAGAAGCTTAATGAATTTGAAAGGAACAAAGTCTAGACTCTTGTGCCAAGGCCAAAGAACAGATCTGTAATTGGCACAAAGTGGGTGTTCAGAAACAAAGCTGACAGTGAGGGCATTTTTACAAGAAATAAAGCAAGACTGGTTGCAAAGGGCTATCCACAACAAGAAGGCATTGATTATAATGAGACGTTTGCTTCCGTTACAAGGTTTGAGGTAATTAGAATCTTTCTAGCATATGTTGCTCACAAGAAATTTAAGATGTTCCAAATGGATGTAAAGAGTACATTTCTAAATGGAGAAATTGAAGAGGAAGTTTATGTTGAATAACCTCCAGGGTTCATTGATCCAAAGTATCCAGATCATATCTACTTACGGGATAAAGCACTCTATAGATTGAAGCAAGCTCCAAGGGCCTGATATGAAATACTTGCTCTATTTCTGCTAGAAAGTGGTTTCATAAGAGGTATAATTGACAAAACCCTCTTTTATAAATACCATGGGAAGGACTTTTTATTAGTACATATATATGTTGATGATATCATTTTTGATCTGCTAATGATAAACACTATGAGATATTTGCAAAGCTAATGCAGTCCATGTATCAAATGAGTATGATGGGAGAATTGAGTTACTTTCTAGGGTTACAAGTTAAATAGGCTGATGAAGGGATCTTCATAAATCAATCTAAATACACCAGGAATTTGCTCAAAAGATTTGAAATGCAAGACTGTTCAACTGCATCAACTCCCATGGCCACTACAACCAAGTTAGATTTAAATACTTGGTTCTTCAGTAGATATAACTAACTACAGAGGTATGATTCGCTCAATCCTATATTTGATTGCTAGTAGACCTGATATCATGTATGCTACCTATCTCTATACAAGGTTCCAATTTGATCCAAGAGAACCTCATCTATTAGCTGTGAAAAGAATTTTTAAGTATCTCAAAGGCACCATGAATCTGAGATTATGGTATCCTAGAAATTCAAATTTTAAGCTAATTGGATATTCAGATGCTGATTTTGCAGGATGCAAAATAGAAATGAAAAGAACTTCTAGAAGCTGCCAATTTCTTGGTGGAAGATTATTTTCTTGGTATAGCAAGAAACAAAAGTCAATTTCCACATCAACTGCAGAAGCATAATATATTGTTGCAGGAAGCTGTGTGCTCAGATTCTATGGATGAAGAATAAGTTACTGTGTTATGGGTTAGATTATTCGGTTATTCCTATATATTATGATAATCAAAGTGCTATTGTAATGACAGGAAATCCAGTACAACATTCAATGACTAAACATATCAGCATCAGGTACCATTTCAGAAGGGAACATGTGGAAGCAGGTGTAGTGGAATTGGTCTTTGTTCTAACATATCAGCAAGTAGCAGATATATTCACCAAGCCTCTCTGTGAAGCTACTTTCACAAGATTGGTGAATGAATTGGGAATGATATCAGGACATTTCTCAAACTCTTATAATTAAGACATAATTGCTGATATTTGAAGCATGGTATCTTATTATGTGTCAGTACTTGTTAGATACTGAATATTGTATTAAATTCTGATTCCATGATAACGTGCAAATTAACTTCTTTGAATTCTAGCTGATAGCTGCATGTTAAAACTACTGATTATGCGTATATGCTCTAATATTAGTTAAACATGCTTTGACTAATAGATCCTGATAGTGGTTGTTAAATTCTGATATTGGTCAAATTAGAGTTGACTGATAAATCCTGATAGTCATAATTAAAATACTGATAATGGTCAAACCACGATTGACTATTATATTTCATATATTATTTTGAATTTATTCAAAAGAAATGGTTACTTAGTATTTTTAATTAACTGTGAGTTAGTGAAATATCTTTTAATTGCTTGAATAAGTTAACTATTGCTGTAAGTATCTATCAACACTTGAGTAATTACATTGGGAATAGGAATTTGAAGAGAGAGGTTACTTTTTTTACCTAGATATGCGTAATCGTGTATACATATTATGTTTAATTATTACATGGTTAATCAAAGAGTCTTTTCAGTTTCTATCTCCCCTGTTATAAATACAAACCCTCCACTCCCAAAACTTTTCACTGCCTTTTTCATTCATAAACTTCAAATATACTCAAATTTCTTCATTCAGCATTCTCAGAATCTATGGCCACTGTCTATTCTCTTACCAATGGAGTTTATCAACCAGTTGCTAATCCTGAAAATGGAAGGCTGTACTTAGACCCCTTTCGTCTTAGGGTAGTCTTTAATGGCCAATATTATCCTCCATGTAGACTCTCACAATCGATTTTTGATCTACTTTTCTGGGATGACACTCTCTCACTTCATCTTTTCGAAATGGACGTCCACTTCGAGGAGATGAGAAGAGATGAGGAGGCTGAGCAACATCGCATCGAGGAAGAACAACATCGCCTCGAATGGTTGGCATTGCAAGAGAATATAATTTCTTTTGCAGGTTCTATATCACGCATCTTCCATCATAGGGTGATGAAGAAGCTAGAAGATGATAAGAAGAAAAAGTCTGAGTAGTTAGATTGTTTTAGGGTTTTATGTTTAAAATTCTATTAATCTTGTACTCGTCTTCTTAATTATTAATGAAAATATCTTTTTCCTTCTTTGACTCTTTAAGTGAATGAATGTTTACTGTCTTGTTTGTGCTTGAATGCTTGTGACTGTTAATATTCAAATTAGTACTGCATGCTTAATTTTAGATATTTTTCAATAGTGCATGTGAGAAACTAATCTTTGTTTGAGTTCGTATATTCACTACAGTACAGATTGCACAAATTACAGGAAGTAACTGATTTAACAGAAGAAATTTATGAAAGATTTAATTGTGAACTCATGAGAATTATAATCTTTGAGTGTTATGTTCAATCAAAATTTTTTGAAACTTTTTTTTTCACACCAAGAAAGTTGTCCACACTCAATTTCAATATCATAAATTTTATATCTTAAATTTCTTCTTACAACTGAAACACTTGAATCCATTTCTCAAATGTTGCCAAAAATCAAGTGACATAGTTCTTAAAATTATGCTCACCACTCAGAAACAACATCAAGTTGGTTAGAGACTAATGATGAGGTAGATCTTAATGATACTAATAGAGACACAGGGGTTTCATCAGTTTTTACTGAAGACCCTGTGAAAGCTTTCAATAAACACATTCAAGTGTTAGTTCTTTGCAAGAAGAACAAGGTTTGAGATCATGGTACATGACAGTAACCTGATCAAATCCTCTCCAATTCAAATGGAGGTTCCCATAATTTGTGAACAACAACTGTCATGTTAAATGTGAGTTTAATTGTGACTTTAGATTCACAAGGTATAAATATTGTTATTACTTTATCAACATTTATTCTAAATACTAATTTGGTATTTTCAGCATTTATTTTTCATGTTATAAATCTTGTCGATATGATTATTTCTAGACCTTATTTAAGGATTACCTCTAGTTGTATGATCACAGATCACCCTTCTTTAGCCGCCTCTTATTTCTGTAGGACAATCTTTCTGAGCTTTTCTAGTGAGTTGTGTGAAAATATTTAGAAAAAAAAAGAATTAAAGAGCGGTATGATCCTTCGTGGAAAAAGGAAAGGTAGATGAGAGATAGGATTTAGTAATCCTTGTGAGGAAGTTCTGACTATTAAAAGTCATGAGATGTGTGGTATGAGGAGTAGTGAGACTACTTTAAAAAATTAGAGAGATTAAGTGATTGTTATACGTTTACAAGTGCACAGAGTACAAAAGAAACATATGCTGAGCAACAGTTTGTTGAACTTCAAATAAACTCTGATGTACCAAGTGCTGTTAATCTCTCTGCAAGTCTAAATACTGATACTTTCTTATAGTCCATGCAATCTACTATTCCACCACATGAAACAATCCTTGTTTTACTGAAAAAAGTCCATTCACTCTATTATTCCACCACCAGAAGTAATCCCCGTTGTTGCTGAAGATGAAGTAGCACAACAGTCCATTCATAAAGTTTCATCCATTTTAGGGTCACCACAACATTCTAAAGGAACTGAGGTTTTGGAAGTAAATTTGGAAGCTTCAGTTCATTTATCTACAATTCTTGAAGATGTGGAGTTAACTGCTGATGGTATGGAAGTTCTGAAGCTGCTGGATACACCAATTTGTGATTCTATCTTACATGCTGAAGCTGGTGATGAAGTTCAGCATATAGTGCAAAATCCAATTGTAAATGAAGAATCTAACGATGGCGAAGAAGCTAATATTTCTAATGTACTTATAGATCCTGAAGATGATCTTTTCTTCCCTGAAGATATGTCTACACATGTAAGGCAACAGAAACTGAAAGAGTTGGATGCCAAGAAAATGCAGGATTATTTTGATGTTATCTGGAATGCTAAATGAAAAGATGATTCATATCCTATTTCCTGAACAAATGTTGTTGAGCATTTAGGAATAACTGAACGGAAAATTCAAAATCCTGATATGCTGACTCATCTGAAAGCATCTACTCTGATTGTCAGATCCTTACATATAGCTCAAGAAGCAACAACTTTCAAATCAATCAAATCAAAGAATCATTACTTTCTTCAAAGCTAACTACTCATCAGGAAATTCAAAAACATATTGCACCAATAGTTTACAGACAAACTATAATTGAAGCCGATCAAGCTAGATTGGAAGCTAAACAAGTTCAAATGTCTGATCAACTTACCGAGGTACAGAATTCAATGGAGCTGATTCTGTGGTGTCCTCCAAATCCGAGTCAGAAGTTTGGGGTCCACAGCACACACAGACCATTTATAAACCTGCTTATGATAATAATAATAGAGATAACAATAATATGCAGTGACCCTACTTACCTTTATCCATGGATCACAAAAGGTTAAACTATACACACAAGACACAAACACACACTTATATTACAAACATTTAAATCCCCATTATTTAAACTTACAACTGAATATTAAACATTCTTACAAACTTCCAAACTTAAACTATTACAAAAGTCTTCACCTAGCTTAATCCGCTCAACAGTAAACATAATCATAAATAACATTGATTTTCAAGCATAAGGTGATTTGCAATCATTACAAGGGGACAACATGGTAAATACAAGGATTGGCTATTAGCTGGTAAAATATTCAGATAACAGAAGGATCAAGGTCTCGTGGTTATAAGGATTAGTCTTTTAATAAACAAGGTATGAAGATTCGTATGTTAAATAATTCTGGATCAGTGAACAGTGTTTAGTTTGTATGTATTTATGGAGTAGTATCGTATATCGATGGTTCTTATTTGGGTATTCAATAATCAAAGGTTTACAAAGAATAAGGCTTACGTTTCAAAGATCAATAATTGGAATCAGGGTTTAAGGTTCAGTGCTCAAAGCACTTGCAATACAAAACATAACTATTCGGTTACCCACAATATATCTGGAAAAGGTTCAGAACACTTTCCTTATCTTGATTCACTAACTCTTCACTTGATTCCGTCTACCGGTTTCAATTCGTTGACTACTTGCTTCTCTTTCCTACACCTCACTTCTTTTGCTCATACATCACAAGTATCTACCAATACTTATTCTCACTTGATTCTATTCATTACAAGCTTCTATGTACCCTTCATTTCACCCAAATTCGATTTACGAATTGAAAGTTACGATTAAAACAGTCAAACAATACACATATATGCATATAACACATCAATCAGATCACATATAGCACATAACACGTAATATATTTGATGAGAATACTTTTACGAAGAAGATTTGATGTTAAAATAATTTTTCAGATATTTAATACGAATTTTTAAACATTTTTCGGAATTAAAATGGGTCGTTGAATCATTTTAAAACAATAAACAGGGTTTGATTGCCCGAATCTGGCTTAAAAATCATTTTATAATAATTATCGAGCCTTGAAAATAATTTAAAATAATATTTTAAAGCTCGAAACTATTTTACGGGATTTTTAAATCCAAATAAATAATTAAATGTAATTAAATAATTAATTAAAATTAATTAATAACTAATTAAATTAATTAATCAATTAATATCTAAATTAATATGTTACGACCGGTATTTCTAAATCTTATATATATATAATTGTGTGTTTATAACTGAGATTTAAATTGTGTGGAATTATAAATGTGGGGGATCTATATGTTGAATGCCTATAAATTAAGTGTTTAATGTATTAGTTTATATAAAAAAATTTAAAAGGAAAATCTTATTATTTAGTATTTTTAAATGATAATCAAAAGTATTTCATTCCATGTGAAAAATCGATTTTTAAAAATCTTTTAACAACAAATTTTCAAATCTTATATCATTAAATTTCTAAAATCATAAGCTATTTTATAATATATATTTTGTGATTTATGAAAGTGCATTTATATTTATAGAAATTGTTTTATTTATATTAGTTAATTTTAAATTTGCAATTTACTTAGTTGTCCATGCATGCATTTTGCTCCCAACATAAGATAAGGGCAAACTTGGAAATTTCAACCCTAGTAACTGCTACTTTACTAGCCAAGTTACTTCTTTATCCTTGCATGCAAATTGACACAAGCTTGCTAAAAGGTTACTTTTGTCAATTCTCAATTCCACTCACATTTTAGCCAAATTAAAACCAAAAACCAAAGACAAGTTGTCATAATTCTCACCACCACATCACACTCAGTCTCCCTCCTCCCTTCTCCCTCTCTCGGCCCACTCTCGGCCGAAACTCCACCCCCATTCTCCTTCATTTTTCATTCAAACATCCACCCTGCATTAAGTAATCTCACTTCACATATGTTGATCATTTATAATATAAAGAGTTTATAATGGAAAATCTATGTTTTAATTTTGCATGGTAGTGTTTTGTTAAACTCAAAATGAAGACCCTTGATTCTTGTGAATATAAGGCTTTCACCATGAGATATATTATTATGGGGTTGAGAATGGCTAGACATGAGTGTGTCACACTTGTGCAAATGTTGTTCTCACCCTAATACATTCGTCCATGACTTGTGAGGAGCCGAATGGATGGTGTTCTTGTTGCTTTATTTGATTTTTGTGTGTTTATGTGATAATAACATGGATTTGGAAATAAAAACTTGATAAAACTCTTTGCATGCTAAGTAGTTTTGGTTGATGCTAGGCTTGTATGTTGATTCTATGATGAAATTTATATGGAAACCATATTGTTTTTGGCTTGTAAGTTTGAAAGCATGCATGTATAGGTTCAACTCATGATTTCCGAAAGTTCTTGATTATTTGAATTAATTTTTGTTAATAAACTCCAATTTCAGTTGAGTTAAGATATTAATTATTATTTGTGCTCCTTTTTATGTGATTTTGATTCTTATATATGGAGGATTTAAGTTGTTATTTTCGAAATTATGATGACTTGTAATTAGTGTATTATTTTGACTCTTGTTCTGCTATATTGCACTTTAGGTCAGGATTATCTCTATTAAGCCAATATTGTGTGTGGGAGTGTTAGTTCAGTAGGTTTCCTTGGTTGAGGTTTAGTTTGGGTATTGGTTGATGTTTGGTTTGGTTTGTCAAGTGGGAAACATGGTGGAAAGGGGTATATTAAATTCTGCAGATTTTCAGTTTGGTAACATGAGGTTTAGGGTGAGATCTGACCTTGTCATTGTAATGCACTTTGAGGACCAAGTCACTAGAAGCTAGTACTAGGGGTATACTTCAGATTTTAGATGGTTTTTAGAGGATTGTAGGTTGTTTGGTTAGGTGCACGAGTGAAAACACTAAATCTGTCCAGCAGGGGACAGTTTTACTATAACTTAGAAATGAGGAGTTTTGACCATGTCATGGGTAGGCCCTCACTAGGCCTTGTTGACCCTAGTTATAGGGAGTGTCAGAGGTGTTGTTCCAGCCATAGTTCATAAGATTTGAGTTAGAATCATGTGTCACAAGTTAGTGCAAAACATGACACTTTTCTGTCAAGAAAACATGCGAACCATGGACTTTAAGCTTAGGTCTAGGGAGGCCCAAGCTAGGCTTTTGAGTCACACCAAGTTTTGGAGTTACCTTATGATCAGAAGAGTCTAGTGTAGAAGTTTTAAAGGTAAACTTGAGGTGTAAGGGTGTCAATTGTACTCAAAAACCCATTGATGTCATCCTGAAATCACTATAATGAGCACATTCACTTAACATTTAGTTTTAGACACTACACCATATATTGGCTATTGCAAGCCCAAAAAAACGTTGTATTAGGGGTCGAATGTGTTGCAATATCATCTATTGTAACATTTTATCCAAAATTCGGTGTTGCATTTGCTGCCGTTGTAATAGACCCCTATTGCAACATGTTGTGTGTGTATTGCAACATTTGTCAAGTATTACAATAACCCCATGCTAGAACACTATTGTAACATTTTTAGCATTTTTAGTAACTTTTTTTTAGTGTTACAATATCCTATTGTAACATTTGTCTGCAACATTTATAACCCTGTTGTAATACGTTTTATATTTTAAAGCAACAATTGTATGCAACATTTGAAACCCTATTGTAATACTTTTTAGCTTGCAAGGCAACAGTTGTATGCTACATTTGAAATCCTATTGTAATAATTTTTTTGTTTTTGGGCAATATTTCTGTGCAACATTTAGACATATATTGGAATACCAGCTGTTACCAGAAATTCAAACATGCATATATTCTCTTGAAAATAATATATCCAACTGCAACTCAAAATAACCAACTAACCATCAAAATAACAAACCAAACATCTAGTTTAAAGTCGAAACAAAGTCGATAAACACCACAAGTCAGAACATCCATAACCAAACATAGTTCAAGTTCAAGGATATAGTCTACTTAATCAGCTAGCTAGTTAACAAGTACATTAAAGTATCCAACCAAAAGTTATTAAACAGCTAGCTAGTAACAGGAAATCACTGAGCATTTATGTCTTCACCCCCCTCACTCTGGCCTTCATCAACATCAGAATATAGCTCTTGAACAGCAATATCATTAAAATCAGGAACTATATCCCCCAATCTGCCTATTACCTTTGACAGTTTCTCCCGAACCTTTTTGTCAATGATCTCCTGCATTTCAGTAAGAAGTTCCTCCTTTATTGACTTTTTCAAATCAGCAACATCAATACTAGCACTAGAACTCTGACTAAATGCTGGCACATCTAGCTTAACAGTTTTCCTCGTTCGGCCTGATCTTCCAATAAGCCAATTCGGTCCATGGGCTGGCTTTTTTGATTTCTTTTCTGTGTGAGCACTGTTGTTTGCCCCATGAGAACCATCTTCAATATCATGTTGAGCATGTCCATTTTCATCCTTGTCATCGGTAGGAATTGTAGTCTGCCAAATATTGAGGGATCAGAAAATACAATTAAGTTTAACTAGAGCCGAGCGATAATATTTTTTTTACAAGTGCAAATTTATCAATTTTGTCAAAGTGATCTTTTACCTTGTATTTACGTCCTGGCTTTCGTTTACGAGTTTCAACGTAAACAAGATCCGAGGGAGCTGGTTCTTTAGGTTCGATTTTGTTCTCAGCTTTCTGCCAGCAGAATGGAATTGAAGTCATAACATTAAAAACTATAGAATGAAACTAAGGAAATATAGAATTTGGGATTTCATAAGCACATTAAAAGTTATACTACTACTTATGATTTTTATTTATTTATTAGACCAAGTTCAACCAGAATATATTCAAGACTCCGAAACTACATACATTTTCTTAATAAAAGTAACACCGTGCTTTAAACATGACTTACTATTTTCTCTCCAATTTGCGCAAAACTTGTACGACCAGCTGTGTGTGTTTCTACAATCAAGGCACGATTTTCTGAAGCAGTCTTAGATCGTCTCTGACAATTAAGTGAAGTGAACAAAGTATTAAAAAACAGACTACATAAAAAAAGGTTGAATATTATCTAGTTGAGCGATATCAATTTATATACCTGAATTTCCTCATCCCCCCAGTATTTGAGCAGCACCTTGAATACTTCAGTTGAAACAAAACTAGGCTTATTTTTTAGCCTATCCTCATCATTATCATATTGTAGATAATGATCTTTCTTAACCCGACTTTTGTGCAACCTCCACAAATCATTAATAGTCTGCAGTGTAAAGGTTCTTCCTTCCTCGGGAATGATATATTTTTTCTAGTAAATCAATTAAAATAATTAGCCATATTGTAGAAAATTTTGTATCCAGTGAGATAGACAATAGAAAATTTTGTATTTTACGTTAACAAATTGCCATAGCCTCTCCTTTTCACTTTCAGGATATTTATGCCAACTGATGTAATCAAGTGGCACAGACTCCCTGGCCAAGGTCCCTAAGAAGTTTTTGTATTCAGATAAGACCTTGGGATCGTCTGCCACGGCCTGAAATTCTGAATTCAACTAAAAGAGGATGGTACATTGCAATTTGGGAAAACTTCCTTAATCAACTTAAGCAAATCGCTAAATGCTGACTCACTAAATCCGTGAATACACTTTAGTTGGTAGAGCCTAACTATGAAACTTAATCGAGTGAACTTAAGACACTCAGGATACAAAGGCTGCCCACCCTCCTCAACAAGCCGGTAAAATTTTTTTGCATCGTCATCAAGTCCCTTTCTAACTCCATGTTCACTATCATTATTACAATTCTCATATGTGTTACGTATCATTGCCTCTAACTCATCTGCTAAACCCATACCTATATCACTGTCCATGTTATCATCGACATCATTATTCTTATGGTTTGACACTTCATAAATCCATTCAGTGGACTGTGGACAAACACCATTGCAGATGAGATGTTCCTTTATAACGCTTTCACCATACCAATAACGATTACTACACTTTCTACAAGGACATTTCAACTCATTTCCTGATGCATATTCAGAAAATGCATTTGTAATAAAAGCTTTAACCCCCATCCTATATTTATCACTATATCTTGGAAGTGTTACCCATTTTTCTCCTTCAACATCCATTCTCTACATGATTATTCAACAAAAAATAAATTAAACAAACAAACAGTACTTTATTATGCTTGACAGGTCGTTAACACAAAATATGACAACAAATATTCAAAGAGTTATACTAGCAGGGCATAAACACAAATTTAGAACAAATTCAACTAGCATCATAAAACAGGGCATAAACACAAATTTAAAACAAAAAGCAGAGCTCATAAATTTAAACTAACAAGAAACCCAAAAATTATACTAGATCATAAAAACTCTCAAATAACAGAGCACACACACAAATTTCAGAGCCTTCACACAAATTTCAGTAAGAAAAAAATTTAAAAATGAGTAACAGCAAGAAAAATCTAACCTTCAAATTAAATAACAGCTTTAGCTATTTATAAAAATAACCTTCAAATAACCTGACAAAATGCATGTCAAAAAATAAATGTGGGCTATATATACATATATATACATATAATCAACAACTTCTAATGCAACTTCTATATGAATCAATTTAATCTATAATCGATTTTACCTCTAATCAATTAAATGTATTATACCTCAAATCGATTTTAGGTATCATCAATTTTAACACAAAGATGAGTATCGAGAGAGAGAGAGATGAGTATAGAGAGAGATGAGTATCGAGAGAGAGAGAGAGAGATGAGTATAGAGAGAGATGAGTATCGAGAGAGAGAGAGAGATGAGTACCTGTGCTGTGAGAGAGCGAGAGAGATAGAATAGCTGTGAGAGGGTGAGAGAGATAGAATAGCTGTGAGTGAGAGAGATAGAATAAATTTTGGTACTAATTTTGCCCGCCAATCTAACCCGCCTAAATATTTCGGTCAATTTGACCAAAAGTGTAACTGCTATTGTAACATATTTTAAACCGTGTTGCAATAGCTTATTTGTTTATAATATTATTTAAAAAGCATTAAATCACTGCAACACTTTCCTATCTTATGCAACATATTATAAAACATTGCAACAGATAAGCAACTATTTGACCTACAGCAACACTTTATGCAACAGAAATGTACTTGGGGCTTGCAATAGCCAATATATGGTGTAGTGAGAGCACTTATGAGTGAGGCCTAGGTTGACTATCTTAGTTGTAAGATAGTTTAAGATCAATATAGTGTAGGACCTAGGTCAGGGTCAATAGGAACTTGATGGTTTGAAAAAGGCACTTTGAGTTATGAGGTCAATATTAGGAGTTTTGACTAGTTTAGCATAACTAAGTGACTTGAGTAAGTGTAGTGAGATCATCCAAGCTTAGTGAAGCAATATAGTGTGTTGATGTATTATTATGTACTTAAATGTGTTATGTGAGCATATGTGGCTATGTGAACTATTATGAGGTAATTATAAGCACGTATGTGTATATAGGCCTAAGTGCCAATGTGCTTAATTTTGGTTTATAATTAGGTTGAGTTGGTAAGAATATATTATAAAGAGGTTATTATTATTTTGTGTAGGATCACGAGACGAGGGTAAAATTTCCATTAAAGTTGAGTAAAGCTCCCAGTTGCTCACACCTGCCAGTCAAGTCAAGCCTTTCTCAAGGCAAGTGTTTCAACCTAACTTTTTTTGTTTACACTGCAAGTGTGTGTTAACCCAGCTTTTATATATGATGCGAGTATTCTAATTCAACTTGATATACATGTATACATGATCCAATTGGTTTCAAATCTATCTTATTATTTAGTATTTTTAAATGATAATCAAAAGTATTTCATTCCATGTGAAAAATCGATTTTTAAAATCTTTTAACAACAAATTTTCATATCTTATATCATTAAATTTCTAAAATCATAAGCTATTTTATAATATATATTTTGTGATTTATGAAAGTGCATTTATATTTATAGAATTTTTTTTATTTAGATTAATTAATTTTTAATTTGCAATTTACTTAGTTGTCCATGCATGCATTTTGCTCCCAACATAAGATATGGGCAAACTTGGAAATTCCAACCCCAGTAATTGCTACTTTACTAGCCAAGTTACTTCTTTATCCTTGCATGCAAATTGACACAAGCTTGCTAAAAGGTTACTTTTGTCAATTCTCAATTCCACTCACATTTTAGCCAAATTAAAACCAAAAACCAAAGACAACTTTTCATAATTCTCACCACCACATCACACTCACTCTCCCTCTTCTCCTCCCTTCTCCCTCTCTCGGCCCACTCTCGGCCGAAACCCCACCCCCATTCTCCTTCATTTTTCATTCAAACATCCACCATAGATTAAGTAATCTCACTTCACATATGTTGATCATTTATAATCTAAAGAGTTTATGATGGAAAATCTATGTTTTAATTTTGCATGGTAGTGTTTTGTTAAACTCAAAATGAACACCCTTGATTCTTGTGAATATAAGGCTTTCACAATGAGATATATTATCATGGGGTTGAGAATGGCTAGACATGAGTGTGTCACAATTGTGCAAATTTTATTTTCACCCTAATCCATTCGTCCATGACTTGTTAGGAGCCGAATGGATGGTGTTCTTGTTGCTTTGTTTGATTTTTGTGTGTTTATGTGATAATAACATGGATTTGGAAATAAAAACTTGATAAAAATCTTTGCATGCTAAGTAGTTTTGGTTAATGCTAGGCTTGTATGTTGATTCTATGATGAAATTTATATGGAAACCATATTGTTTTTGGCTTGTAAGTTCGAAAGCATGCATGTATATGTTCAACTCATGATTTCCGAAAGTTCTTGATTATTTGGATTAATTTTTGTTAATAAACTCCAATTTCAGTTGAGTTAATATATTAATTATTATTTGTGCTCCTTGTTATGTGATTTTGATTCGTATATATGGAGGATTTAAGTTGTTATTTTCGAAATTGTGATGACTTGTAATTAGTGTATTATTTTGACTCTTGTTTTGCTATATTGCACTTTAGGTCAGGATGATCTCTACTAAGCCAATATTGTGTGTGGGAGTGTTAGTTCAGTAGGTTTCCTTGGTTGAGGTTTAGTTTGGGTATTGGTTGATGTTTGGTTTGGTTTGTCAAGTGGGAAACATGGTGGAAAGGGGTACATTAAATTCTGCAGATTTTCAGTTTGGTAACATGAGGTTTAGGGTGAGATCTGACATTGTCATTGTAATGAACTTTGAGGACCAAGTCACCAGAAGCTAGTACTAGGGGTATACTTCAGATTTTAGATGGTTTTTAGAGGTTTGTAGGTTGTTTGGTTAGGTGCACGAGTGAAAACACTAAATCTGTCCAGCAGGGGACAGTTTTACTGCAACTTAGAAATGAGGAGTTTTGACCATGTCATGGGTAGGCCCTCACTAGGCCTTGTTGACCCTAGTTATAGGGAGTGTCAGAGGTGTTGTTCCAGACATAGTTCATAAGATTTGAGTTAGAATCATGTTGTTAGGGCGAAAACATGCACTAATATTCACGCAAGTATACGCGTTCGCAAGTAATATAGAATACTTTCTAGTTCGTTCCCTCAGAGACTCAGACTAAGTTATTGTCTAATTAAACTCACTCACCAATGTATGATTACTTCTCAATGTTAAGATAACACTTAAAATTGTTGATTAAATATTAACTATAATTAACTACTTAATTAACCACTTAACTAACACTTCAATTTATCAATAATAAAACACTCATGAGATTACAACTTCATTATTACTTCCTTCTATAGCCATTGTTATTACCTTTAGCATATGACAGTGATGACATTAATCGAATAACACGGAACTGATAAAAGCCAACTTTCATTGTACTAATACCATTCTACCAAACATCCACAATTAAGATAGAAGTTGAATAGTCATCAATTATGTTGAGTTCCTATATGTCTACAGAAATTGATAACACAACGATTTAAGCACAAGTTATTCCTTTTGATTACATAGGGCAAATAAAACTGTTAGAGTTACCCACTAATCATGCACAACGTACATGAACCTATGCTAGCATGGCAAGTTCTAAATCTCAAGATCCACCGTCGCTTCACAAGAGATTAACACCCTATCTTATATGTTCGCGACGCACATAAGACGAATACGCACAACCAATACTAGATATCATGCAATCATCACACACTAAAGTATTAAACAATTAACTAAAGAATTCCATAATAAATCCGTTGCAACCCCATGATCACGATTAGCCCATAATAGAACTTATCGCCATCATGGGTTCATATGAAATCATGATAAACAACACAAGAAAATAATAACTTAACTAATTATATTAAAACAGAGTACGTCACAAGAGTAAATAAGTCAAAGCAAGAAAACTAGCATCCAACGTTACAACGAAACAAGAATCACAAGAATATATGCTTCCTCTTCGTTGCAGTGTGCTAAATCGGTCTTCTTCCTTATCTCCTTCGCTTCTTGCGCAAAACACAATCTAAAACATAATCTCCTTCTTATTCTCTATGAAAACGTCTCAAATCTACTTATATAATAGTCCCATAAAACTCAGATTACATAGAAGTTGGAAGCCAAACAGAAGTAGAAGTCTAAAATAATTCAGCTTTTTCCCCGACCCTGCGCGGCCGCTCAGCATTTCTGCGCGGGCGCGCAAAGCTGCTGCGCGGCCGCTCAGCATTGCTGCGCGGGCGCGCAGGACCCTACTGGAAAAATTCCAGGTTTGCTCCGTTTCTTCGCCGTAATCTGCCCGTTCTTTTCCTCTCGCAATGGTGAACACATGCCAAGGCTTATTCTAGATGATTCCTCCTCTGAAATGCAACTAATACCCTGAAATACATAAACACTAGAAAAACGCATCAAATACATAAAATACTTGATTTCAAGACACCAATTTAAGCCATTTTAAGACGTTCTAAGTGGTAAAAAATGCCACTTATCACACCCCCAAACTTAAATCGATGCTTGTCCTCAAGCGTCACAGACTCAAAACAAATAAAAATATGCATGAATGCAATCTATATGAAAATGCAACGATCCCCCTTACTACAATTAACCAACCAAATTATCACGTCTCAACGATTGCAGTTAGACACTAAAGATCAATAAACTCATGCAAACGGACATACAGCCAGAAACGTGGTGTGTGCAAATGCTTAACAGATATGCTTCGGAACTAGACCAATTACTATGACTAGACTATCCTCAAGGCAATCCTACGATTATACAAAGAATAAAAATTCTAGGCACAAAGTGATATACAACACTACAAGAACTCTGGAGCTTACTACGGAATTGTGCTTTTTATTTACAACTCAAATGCTTATTTGACCGTGCAATGAGTGAGGTCCACAAAAGACTTATACAATGGTATCCATGTAACGAGCGTTAGGTTAGCGGATCCCAGACTCTAAAAGCCTTAGGTCACTAGGCACAAAGTCCCCTAAGAACTTAATAACTCGAATACCAAAGAGCCCACTCTTGATCAATTATGCAATTTTTTTTTTTCTGAGCAAGTGCGTTTCGCTCCATCTTGCTCAACCCTAGACTACTCGCATAACATGCGAGCCGGCTACTAGCCATTTGACGCCTAGCCACAACTAGCAACAAAATTCCATTTTTACTCCATTTTTTTTTCTTTTTCATGCCTTTACCACTAAGAACCTATTATCAAATTCTAAGCATAATAAATAGATTATCCTCGAAAATAATCAGATCATAACAACAATCTAGCCCTTAAGCATTCTCTAAGACTTAGTGAAAATACAAGTGCTTCTAGCATGCATATCAACCTACACAACTTAATATCACTTTAATGCTATCACTACACTCGCATCAATATCACAATTCAGTCGATAAATCATTGCAAAAGGGATCATGGTATATGCATGAGCTATATGATATGACAAACAAATAAAGCTATATAAAAAAAACTATATGGCAAAAATTATACAACTATATGAACTAACTATCATGAATATGCAGCTATATGACACACACAAAATATTCCTTAACTACCACCCCCAAACTTAAAATCTTCACTATCCCCAGTGAAGGTAGTAGAAAGGAACACAGGGTATACCTACTCGGAGTCATCATCATCATCACCCTCAGTGGATGGAGTATCAGGCGGCGGGTATGCAGAGTCCTCACCAAAAATTGGCCACTGGATATCACCTCCAAGGCCTCGAAAAGCAGTCCCTAACGCAAGGGTGAGCTCCTGAGCAAACCTGCTCTGCGTCTCATACATGGCATCCATCCACCGTGAAAGCCTCCTATATTGGGCATCACCCATCCCAGCATCCTCCTGAGCTCTCGAAGAACCAGCCTCATCACGCCCTGGCCTAGCCATAGTAGCACCTCGTGCTGGACGCCCTCCTGGAAGACGATAACCCAGCCCATGCTCCTCAGGCTCACTACCGGTCCACTCCTGCATCCCATTCAGAGTGCCAGAATCTATCGGAGCTGCTGGCAACTGCAACTGCTTATGAGCCGACCAGTTCACTCCTACTGCTCGGCATAGCTTCGTAACTGTGGATGCATAAGGGATGTTCATATGCTTTGCTCCCCTCAAAAACTTCAGAATTCCTTGGTAGATAAACTCACCAAGGTCCACATAGTATTCCTCATTCAGAATTCCCCACAACAACTGTGCTCTCTCAACTGTGACCTCGTGTGCATATGAAGAAGGCAAAATATTAGCACATATAAATACATTCCATGCACGGGCATACCTGTTCATGGCGATCGCCGGAAAGTGACGATACTCATTATTGGCTGGACTGCGGTTCTAAACTGTGCCCGGTCGATAGAGAGTCGCACAAATCAAATCCAAGTCAAAATCCTCAGCAGTCTTTTCATTCCAGTTCTCCTCCTCGGGCTTCCTCTCTCGCTGTCCAATCACACGGCGAATCGCCGCAGGATGATAATCAACCGTCAGCCCACGAACTACAGAAAACCCATTCTTTTCAGCCTTCGCGTTCGCGTAGAACTCGCGAACAACGCTCATCGGTACTGCTTCGGGTGACTCACAAAAAGCTATCCACCCCTTCTCTGCAATCATGGGCAACAACTCACCATCCCTCCCTGATGGTAAAAACCCCCTCTCCTTCAGAATCGGCTTCCCCAACAGCCTAGTGTACTCCTCCTCCGCAGCTCTGTCAGTTAACCGAGGCCTTGCAGCAGTACCCCTTGATGAATCAGCAGTAGGAACTGTGCTGCTGCTGTCAATAGTACGTGCTCTCTTGGGTGCCATTGATTTGTGAATAAAAGTGTGTAAGAACTGATTTTTGATGTTTATGAGAGGGTTTAAGTGTAGGAAGTTTGTAGGAGATATGTAGGATAGGTGTATGTATATATAGTGTGTGGAGTAGGTTAAATTAGATTAGGAGTGGGGTTGAGGGATAAAATCATGGGGTAATGGGAAAAGAATTCGTGGGTTTATGGGCTGTGATGGGTTTTTGTGTTTTTTTTTTTTTTTTTCTGAACTGCAAAAAATTTTCTGGAACTCGACCCCTGCGCGGCCGCTCAGCATTTCTGCGCGGGCGCGCAGCAAGCTGCGCGGCCGCTCAGCTTAGCTGCGCGGGCGCGCAGAGGGTCTCTGGAATTTTTTTTTTCAGCCCCTTTTTTCTTATTTTTTTGTGTTTTTGGATAGGTTATTAACTTCTAAGGGTTCCTGTAACAACAATTCATGGGTTGCCTCCCACGCAGCGCTTCTTTTTCGTCATTAGCTTGACGTTCCATACCTTTCTCAAGTAGTCAACAAAATGGCACTAACCACCTCTCGGTTTGCCATGTCCCCATAGTAGTGCTTCAACCGCTGACCGTTAACCTTGAATGCTTGGTCCGAATCATTCTCAAAAATTTCCACCGCTCCATGTGGAAACACAGTTTTGACAATAAAAGGTCCAGACCACCTTGATTTCAACTTCCCAGGAAAAAGTCGGAGCCGAGAGTTGAATAACAGAACTTGTTGCCCTGGCACAAATAACTTAGGATGTAGCTTCCTATCATGCCACCTCTTCACCTTTTCCTTATGCATTTTGTTATTCTCGTACGCTTGAAGTCGAAATTCATCAAGTTCATTAAGCTGAAGCATTCTTTTCTTACCAGCTGCATCTAAATCCAGGTTCAATTTGTTCAATGCCCAGTAGGCCTTATGCTCAAGCTCCGCCGGTAGATCACATCCCTTACCGTACACCAACTGAAACGGTGACATCCCAAGTGGAGTTTTGTATGCTGTTCTGTAAGCCCAAACAGCTTCATCGAGCTTTAAAGACCAATCCTTCCTTGACGGACAAACAACCTTCTCTAGAATGCGCTTTATCTCTCTGTTAGACACTTCCGCTTGACCATTTGTTTGCGGATGATAGGCAGTAGCTACTCGATGATTCACATTATAACGCTGCATCATAGAAGTGAACTTACGGTTGCAAAAATGCGATCCTTCATCACTTATGATTACCCGAGGCGTTCCAAACCTTGTGAAAATTTGCTTATGAAGAAAATTTAGCACTGCCTTTGCATCATTTGTCGGTAAAGCTTTAACTTCGACCCATTTTGAGACATAATCGACTGCCAACAAGATGTACTGATTATTGCAAGATGAGATAAAAGGCCCCATGAAATCGATTCCCCATACATCAAAGACCTCGACTTCAAGCATCACATTTAATGGCATCTCATCCTTCCTTGACAAATTTCCCACTCTTTGGCAACGATCACACCTTAAAACAAACTGATGAGCATCCTTGAACAAAGTAGGCCAGAAAAAACCTGCTTGCAGAATACGAGCTGCCGTCTTCTCACCTCCATAGTGTCCACCATAAACCGTGGAATGGCAGTCTCGTAATATCCCCTCCGTCTCACAGAACGGGATACATCTCCTGATGATCTGATCAGCTCCCTGTCTAAACAAATATGGTTCATCCCACATATACCACTTCACCTCATGCAGAAACTTCTTCTTTTGAGCGGATGTCAAATTAAGCGGCATTATATTGCTGACAAGATAGTTTACAATATCTGCAAACCATGGTTCTTCCTCCTGAATTGCAAACAACTGCTCATCCGGAAAAGATTCATTGATTAACGTCCTATCTTGTGAAGTAGAATCGGGATTCTCCAACCTAGAGAGATGGTCAGCTACTTTATTCTCGGTACCTTTTCTATCTTTGATCTCTAACTCAAATTCCTGAAGTAAAAGCACCCAACGAAAAAAAAAAATAAAA
>NW_027418708.1:0-50479 GCF_009905375.1 Apium graveolens
TGGCTAATTGACCGATTTGATTTTCCAAGGTCTTGATAGAAACTGCCTGACTCTTGCACAACAGCTTAAGTTCCTTAAAATCAGCACTAGTAGGTGTAGCTGCACTTCCCTGTTGAGGATATGATTGCCTTGTAGCATACTGCTGTGGTTGCTGGAATCCAGGTGGGTTAAACTGTTTACTTACTCCTTGCTGATATGTTGGCTGAATAGCATTCTGATTATTCCCCCAGCTGAAATTTGGATGATTTCTGTTGTTAGGATGATAGGTCGCTGGCACAGGCTGCTGTTGTCGCTGATAATTATTCACATACTGAACAGATTCGTTGACAAGAGAACACTGATCCGTAGCATGAGAACCTGCACAAAGCTCACAAAACCATAGCTATTGATTAACTCCATACGTAGCCAAAGAATCAACCTTCATTGATAGCGCTTGGAGCTGGGCTGCAATAGCGGTGGCTGCATCAACTTCCAGAATACCTGCTACCTTGCCTGACGTCATCCTCTGAGTTGGGTTTTGATGCTCATTTGCAGCCATCGTCTCGATAAGATTATACGCCTCAGTATAGCTTTTAGCCCATAAGGCTCCTCCAGCTGCTGCATCGAGCATGGGCCGAGATTGGGCCCCCAAACCATTATAAAAACCAGTGATTACCATCCAATCCGGCATTCCATGATGTGGACATTTTCTCAACATTTCCTTGTAGCGTTCCCAAGCCTCGCACATAGATTCTGTAGGTTGCTGCGCAAACTGAGTAAGAGCACTCCTCATAGCAGCAGTCTTTGCCATTGGATAAAACTTCACCAGAAACTTTTGCGCAAGATCTTGCCACGTAGTGATTGACCCAGCTGGTTCAGAATGTAACCAGTCTTTAGCTTTATCCCTCAGTGAGAATGGGAAAAGCCTCAACTTGATAGCCTCATCAGTCACGCCATTATACTTAAAAGTGCTGCAGATCTCGAAAAAAATCCTTATGTGCATGTTGGGGTCTTCAGTTGCCGCTCCTCCAAAAGAAACAGAATTCTGCACCATCTGAATAGTGCCCGGCTTGATTTCAAAGGTGTTAGCTTGAATAGCCGGATGAAGGATGCTTGACTGAATGTCATCAATTTTAGGCCGAGAAAAATCCATAAGAGCTGGATCAGCTTGAACAATACGATCTCCCATGTTTACTGGTTCTTTCTGCTCAGTTCCTGAATCCGAATCCTCAAAATCTAACTTCTTCGGAGTATCAAGAACTTCGTCTTTCTCCTCAGCTGTATCTAAGGTCCTCTTGCGAGCACGAGAACGAGTTTGCATAAACGCTTGCTAAAGTACCTGAAACACAACCGAAAAGAGTAATTAACTACTACGTCCTAATCACTGAGTCCTAATGACCAATGATGGTAAGTACATAAACTAAACAAATACGCCGAGTCCCCGGCAGCGGCGCCAAAAACTTGTTAGGGCGAAAATATGCACTAATATTCACGCAAGTATACGCGTTCGCAAGTAATATAGAATACTTTCTAGTTTGTTCCCTCAGAGACTCAGACTAAGTTATTGTCTAATTAAACTCACTCACCAATGTATGATTACTTCTCAATGTTAAGATAACACTTAAAATTGTTGATTAAATATTAACTATAATTAACTACTTAATTAACCACTTAACTAACACTTCAATTTATCAATAATAAAACACTAATGAGATCACAACTTCATTATTACTTCCTTCTATAGCCATTGTTATTACCTTTAGCATGTGACAGTGATGACATTAATCGAATAACACGGAACTGATAAAAGCCAACTTTCATTGTACTAATACCATTCTACCAAACATCCACAATTAAGATAGAAGTTGAATAGTCATCAATTATGTTGAGTTCCTATATGTCTACAGAAATTGACAACACAACGATTTAAGCACAAGTTATTCCTTTTGATTACATAGGGCAAATAAAACTGTTAGAGTTACCCACTAATCATGCACAACGTACATGAACCTATGCTAGCATGGCAAGTTCTAAATCTCAAGATCCACCGTCGCTTCACAAGAGATTAATACCCTATCTTATATGTTCGCGACGCACATAAGACGAATATGCACAACCAATACTAGATATCATGCAATCATCACACACTAAAGTATTAAACAATTAACTAAAGAATTCCATAATAAATCTGTTGCAACCCCATGATCACGATTAGCCCATAATAGAACTTATCGCCATCATGGGTTCATATGAAATCATGATAAACAACACAAGAAAATAATAACTAAACTAATTATATTAAAACAGAGTACGTCACAAGAGTAAATAAGTCAAAGCAAGAAAACTAGCATCCAACGTTACAACGAAACAAGAATCACAAGAATATATGCTTCCTCTTCGTTGCAGTATGCTAAATCGGTCTTCTTCCTTATCTCCTTCGCTTCTTGCGCAAAACACAATCTAAAACATAATCTCCTTCTTATTCTCTATGAAAACGTCTCAAATCTACTTATATAATAGTCCCATAAAACTCAGATTACATAGAAGTTGGAAGCCAAACAGAAGTAGAAGTCTAAAATAATTCAGCTTTTTCCCCGACCCTGCGCGGCCGCTCAGCATTTCTGCACGGGCACGCAAGGCTGCTGCGCGGCCACTCAGCATTGCTGCGCGGGCGCGCAGGACCCTACTGGAAAAATTCCAGGTTTGCTCCGTTTCTTCGCCGTAATCTGCCCGTTCTTTTCCTCTCGCAATGGTGAACACATGCCAAGGCTTATTCTAGATGATTCCTCCTCCGAAATGCAACTAATACCCTGAAATGCATAAACACTTGAAAAATGCATCAAATACACAAAATACTTGATTTCAAGACACCAATTTAAGCCATTTTAAGACGTTCTAAGTGGTATAAAATGCCACTTATCACATGTGTCACAAGTTAGTGCAAAACAGGACACTTTTTTGTCTAGAAAACAGGCGAACCATGGACTTTAAGCTTAGGCCTAGGGAGGCCCAAGCTAGGCTTTTGAGTCACACCAAGTTTTAGAGTTACCTTACGATCAGAAGAGTCTAGTGTAGAAGTTTTGAAGGTAAACTTGAGGTGTAAGGGTGTCAATTGTACTAAAAAACCCATTGATGTCATCCTGAAATCACTATAATGAGCACATTCACTTAACATTTAGTTTTAGAGCACTTATGAGTGAGGCCTAGGTTGACCATCATAGTTGTAAGATAGTTTAAGATCAATAGAGTGTAGGGCCTAGGTCAGGGTCAATAGGAACTTGATGGTTTGAAAAAGGCACTTTGAGTTATGAGGTCAATATTAGGAGTTTTGACTAGTTTAGCATAACTAAGTGACTTGAGTAAGTGGAGTGAGATCATCCAAGCTTAGTGAAGCAATATAGTGTGTTGATGTATTATTATGTACTTAAATGTGTTATGTGAGCATATGTGGCTATGTGAACTATTATGAGGTAATATAAGCACGTATGTGTATATAGGCCTAAGTGCCAATGTGCTTAATTTTTGTTTATAATTAGGTTGAGTTGGTAAGAATATATTATAAAGAGGTTATTATTATTTTGTGTAGGATCACGAGACGAGGGTAAAATTTCCATTAAAGTTGAGTAAAGCTCCCAGTTGCTCACACCTGCCAGTCAAGTCAAGCCTTTCTCATGGCAAGTGTTTCAACCTAACTTTTTTTGTTTACACTGCAAGTGTGTGTTAACCCAGCTTTTATATATGATGCGAGTATTCTAATTCACCTTAATATACATGTATACATGATCCAAGTGGTTTCAAATCTATCTTTCATATTATATGCAAATGTCATGAACCCTCAAGTATCTATTGCAAGTTGTTTAACTTTACTTGAAGATTGTTATGCAAGTAATTCAAAAGTCCAACCATGCTAGTATACCAAAGTAATTGTGATGTTGAACCATGTATAAGTTATACTCAATAACCTTATCTTGACTCCTAAAAGTCAGTTGTTCCTTAAAGTTGTTCATGATTGCTTGATAACTTTATTCTTACCCCTAAAACCATGATACCCTGTTATACTTTGAACTGATGCTTACCTTTTTTATATTTTAATATCTATGTCTTATCTGGAACCACTAAATTGAACCTAGTTTGACTTAGTTCCTTTATACTATTCAACAACCCTGTTGAACCTCATTACCAAATCCCTTGTGAATAGAAACTTTGCAATTCTATTTGATAAGGTATCAGTCTAGTTGATCATGGCCTTAAAGTTGATTGAACATATCCCATGTACTTCGAAGTTGATCTAGAACCCTTGATAAAGATGTTCAATGTTTAAGAATTTAACCGTCACTTGGCATCAGTTTTTAAAATGAAAAGCTAAAAGTGGATTTTCAGTCCCAAAGGGGGATGAATGTTTTCTATAAATAGTGGATCTGGACTGAGACACAAGTCCTTTCCGCTCTTAAATTATAGGCTTAAAAGTTACCTAGGGTTCCAATTAATGTTCTAGAACCCAGCGAGGTTCGGGATTACTTCGCGGCTGATCACCGGCTGTAATCCGTAGCGTCATAAAATGGTTTTTATGAAGAAATGGTTTCTAACTATTTGTTACAAATAAAAGATGCCATCACCCTGAAAGTTTATCTCTTGTTACTATATTGTTGAATCTTTCATTTCCATTGTTATTATTCTTGTTTATGTATATTATAGCACTTGTTGAGAATATGGCTCACTACTTGCTTTCACCCTGATATTTCAGCTAGCAGATATGGTTAAATTCAAGCAGATAGCACGTAAGACTTGTGATATCGATTCGTATGTTCGAGCTCAGGTAGATTAGTGATCGTTTTATGTGAGGACTCGATATTAAAATCAAGTTGTAATAGTTAATAGTGTTGGGTTGTTCCAAACCCTAAACTGTAAAATCTTGGACTCAAATGTATTTATATATTTCCTTTTGATAACTATTGTGATTATTCATATAATGTCTTTTGTTAGAAATTGGGGTATGACAGGTTTTGGTATCAGAGCTACGGTTTAGAGTCTCTGGACAGCCCAAATAGGTTATAGGATATATACATACGTTATAGAATATCATGCAAGAGTATGAGTATAGGTTATGCGAATCCATTGTTAATAATTTACTTATATATATATATCTATGCATTATTTGGCAGCAAAGGGCGCATTCCTCATCATCCTCTGAACTGTCTGACACAATGTTTTCTCCGTGTATGCTGAGTTGAGGCGTGAGTTTGACATGCTTCAGGGAAAGTATGATCGACTATTAGAACGATTGAAGAACGTGTATCCGGACAGCCGAAATAATGGAGGAGAGCCTAAGGAGCAGATGACTGCGAGACTTGAGACCTTGGTTCAGTACGTTACTAAGCTAGATGAGATGCCACCGTACCGAGACCGTACCAGCCAGTATACTATCCAAATGATTGTGGATGAGCTTCAGTGTATTGTGAAGATGCTTCATGAGGAGAAGACTACCGGACCTCATTCTGATGGAGTGGAGCCTTAGTTCTTTCCATTATCCACTTTTCATGTTGTTGTGTTATTGGACTTTGTAGAATTCCCTGTTGTTTTCCTCTAAATTAAGCATGTTATCCCTAGATTCAGCCTCTATTCTGATCTTGATGTACCTTGACCTTAATTTTGATAATTATGCACTATCGTTCTATTTACTTTCAATTGCTCTTACGCCTTATATGCATCACCCTTATTGTTTAATTTGAAACCCGATCGTATATGTGAATATAATGACTTGTGACACCCTAATCTTGAATTATCTGTATTGTTCATACCTGTTTTAATATAACTTTTATTTCAGGGTTATGCCACCTAAAAAGAAGAACCCGACAACTACTTCTACCACAGATCCTAATATTCTTCGATTGTTGGAAACCTTACAACAACAAACATATGTTATAGCTCAACAACAAAGAACTCTTCAACAACAATTTGAAAACCAAGATAACCATGAACCACACCAACCACTTGATCCACCAGTACCACCTCGAAAAGTTGTCACTTTCAAAGCTTTTCAGAATGTAAATCCACCTGCTTTTCATGATACCACTGATCCGGTAATAGGTAATACATGGATTAGAAAATGGAAAGAGCTTTTTAATTGGTTCATTTAGGAGAAGATCAGAAGATGCCATATGCTACTTATTTTCTGAAAGGTGAAGTCATCTATTGGTGGGATTCAGTGAAAGCCATGGAAGCAAATCAACCGGTTTCTTGGGAAAGGTTTAAGAGGTTATTCCAGGAAAAGTATTACCCTAAGTACATGCAGAATCAGATGGAGCATAAATTTCTTGAATTGAAGCAAGGAAGTATGTCTGTATTGGAATACGAGAAGAAGTTTACGGAGCTGTCAAGGTTTGTGACGAAGTATGACAACACTGAGGAAGAGAAAGCAAAGAGATTCCAACAAGGATTAGAGCCTTGGATCAGAGATAGAGTGGCTATGTTTGAGCTTGATACTTATGCATGAGTGGTTCAGAAAGCTACTCTGATTGAGAGTAATGGGACATAATCAAGGAAAAAAAATGATAACAAGAAGAGAAAGGTTCCATTTTATGGAGAGAAGTCTGAAGTCGGAAGCTCACAAGAAAGGAGTGTGAAAAGGATTGAATTCGACAAAGGTGGAAATTTTCAGAAGAAGGGAAATTTGAATAAGAGACAAGATCCTAAGGGAAACAACCAGTCAAGCCAAGGACAAGTTGGAGAAAATAGATTTCAGAGACCAGAGTCCAAGCATTGTGGGAAAAGACACCCAGGAGTGTGTAATAAGCTGAACATGACATGCTATAGATGCAACCAGAAGGGACACTTGGATAATGAGTGTAAGGTACCAAAGCAGGGAGTTACATGCTATAAGTGTGGAAAGACTAGACATATAGCTAGGGAATGCAAGTTAACTAGACCAATCAAGGCTTTGATGAATGTGGCAAGTACTAGTGCGCACATGCTAGCTGATGTAATGGCATTACCTCCACCATCTACAGCAACTCCACAAGCAACAGCAAGGACATTTGATTTAAAGATGAAGGACGCTGTTCAGACTTCTGAGGTGATAGCAGGTAAACTTTTAATGAATAATGTTGAAGCTAAGGTATTAATTGATTCTGGAGCTACTAGATCTTTTATATCAGAAACTTTTGTTGATAAACTTAAATGTGATAAAATGACCTTGAACGAGGTAATAAATGTGGTAATTACGAACCAAGAGAATATTCCCGTGAGTCAATTCTGTCCTAAGTGTGAGATTGATATTTTGGGACATAAATTTTCAGCAGACTTGATACTTTTCAAATTAGGGGAGTTTGATATAATTTCATGCATGGATTGGTTAGGAGAGAATAATGCTCAGATAAATTGTAAATCTAAAAAGTGTATTTAAAGACGGAGAATTGAGAGAAATTGGTATTTAAGGGTCAAAGGCAAGAGCGACTGTTTCATACAATCGTCCAGGCTAAGAAATTGCTTAGGAAAGGTTGTGAATCGTTCCTAGCCTATGTAGTAGATTCAGAAAGAGAGAGCCTCAGCATAGAAGATATTCCCGTAGTTAACGAATTTCCAGATGTGTTTCCCGATGAACTACCAGGTTTACCGCCCAATCGATAAATTGAGTTTGAGATCAACCTTGCTCCAGGCACAAAACCAGTTTCGAAGGCACCTTATAGGATGGCACCAGCAGAAATGAAAGAGTTGGCGAGCAAGCTACAAGAATTGTTGGACAAAGGAGTGATACGGCCAAGTACGTCGCCATGGAGAGAACCTGTTCTATTTGTAAAGAAGAAGGATGGAATTATGAGGATTGTGTATAGATTATCGGGAGTTGAATAAGATGACGATTAAGAATCGTTACCCGCTACCAAGGATAGATGATTTATTTGATCAGCTGAAAGGAGCTAAGTGTTTTTCCAAGATTGATTTAAGATCAGGATACCATCAATTGAAGATCAAAGCAGACGACATCCCGAAGATAGCATTCAGGACAAGATACGGACATTATGAATTCTTAGTGATGCCTTTTGGGTTGACTGATGCCCCTGCAGCATTTATGGATCTGATGAACCGAGTATTTAAAAAGTATTTGGACAAGTTTGTAGTGGTATTCATCGATGATATTCTTATATATTCAAAGTCAGAAGAAGAACATATGTAGCATCTATGGGTAGCATTGGAGATACTCCGACAAGAGAAGTTGTATGCCAAGTTTTCTAAATGTGAGTTTTGGTTAAAGGAAGTTCAATTTTTGGGACATGTTATTGGAAGTGAAGGAGTCAAAGTGGATCCAACAAAGATTGAGGAAATTATGAGTTGGGAGATACCAAAGACACACTACAGAAGTGCGAAGTTTTCTAGGATTGGAGGGATACTATAGAAGATTTGTTAAAGATTTCTCAAAAATCTCCACGCCATTGACTAAGTTGACTAGGAAGAATCAGAAATTTAAATGGAATGTAGAATGTGAAGATAGTTTTCAAGAATTGAAACAGAGGGTGGTTACAGCCCTGGTGTTAGTATTACCAGACAATGAAGGAGACTTTGTGATTTTCAGTGATGCCTCACATAAAGGTCTGGGTTGTGTGCTAATGCAACACAACAAGGTGATTGCGTATGCATCAAGACATCTAAAACCACATGAATTGAAGTATCCTACACATGACTTAGAATTAGAAGCTATAGTATTTGCACTTAAGATTTGGAGACATTACCTTTACAGAGAAAGGTATGAGATCTACACGGATCATAAGAGTTTAAAGTATATTTTCACTCAGAAGGAGCTCAAAATGAGGGAAAGGAGATGGTTAGATTTGATCAAGGACTATGATTGCTCGATAAATTATCATCCGGGAAAGGCAAACATGGTAGCTGATGCTTTGAGTAGGAAGGAGAGGTTAAATATAGTAGCAATACCAAAGGAATTATCTGAAGAAATTAAGAGATTTGAATTAGAACTTTGTGGTTGCGGAAAAGTTGAAGAGATTTGTCATACTATAACTTTTCAGCCAATATTGTTGGAAAAGATAAAGAAATGTCAGGAAGAAGTGATGAAACAGGAGAATAATCAACTGACCGGAGAAGAGATTTATACTCAAAGGGATGAACAAGGTATACTAAGGTTTTCCTCAAGAATTTGGATTCCTCATGTGACTGAATTGAAGAATGAGATATTGTAAGAAGCTCACAATTCTAGATTTTCAATCCATCCGGGAAGCACCAAGATGTACCAGGACTTGAAGAAGAACTTTTGGTGGCCGAATATGAAGTGAGAAGTAGCATAATGGGTTGCGAAGTGCTATACTTGTTAGAAAGTGAAGGCAGAACATCAAAGACCAAGCGGATTAATTCAGCCCTTAAATATTCCAGAATGGAAGTGGGAAAACATTGCCATAGACTTTATAGTAGGATTACCACGAATGAAATCCGGACATGATGCTATATGGGTTATAGTTGATCGCCTTATGAAGTTGGCACATTTTCTTCCAATTAATGAGAAGACTTCATTTGACACATTGGTCCATCTGTATGTGCCTGAAATTGTATTATGACATGGCGTGCCTGTATCGATAGTTTCGGATAGAGATCCACGATTTAACTCGAGATTCTGGAAGCAATTTCAAGAAAGTTTTGGCACAAAGTTAAACATGAGTACGGCGTATCATCCGCAGACTGATGGTCAAAGCAAAAGGATAATTCAAACAATTAAAGACATGTTGCGTAGTTGTGTGATTGATTTTGTAAGAAGTTGGGATGACCACTTGCCATTGGTAGAATTCTCCTATAATAACAGCTATCACACCAGTATTAGAATGCCACCATACGAAGCTTTATACGGACGGAAGTGCAGATCACTAACCAGTTGGGATGAAGTGGGAGAAGGAAAGATTCTAGGCCCAGAATTGGTGCAACAAATACATGAAACAGTCAAATTGATTCGGAAGAGATTACTTGCTGCTCAAGATAGGCAAAGAAAGTATGCAGACCCTGCTCGTAAGGATATCAGATTCCAAGTAGGTGAAGCCGTATTACTAAAGGTATCACCGAGGAAATGATTGTCTATATTTGGCAAGAAAGGGAAGTTAGTTTCTAGATATATTGGTCCTTTTGAAATTCTGAGTCAAGTAGGGAAGGTGGCCTATGAATTATCTTTGCTGCCTCAGTATCAGCATGTGCATAATATGTTTCATGTGTCATTTCTTAAGAAGTTTAATCCTGATGCCGACCATGTGATAGAATATGAACCTATAGAAATTCAGGCAGACATGTCATTTGTGGAGCAACCTGTCAAAATACTCGACTAGCAAGAGAAGAGTCTTAGAAATAAGTTGTTCAAATTGGTAAGAGTGCTTTGGAGAAATCCCAAGGTTGAAGAGTCAACGTGGGAACAAGAGTCGGATATGCGTAGCCGGTATCTTCACTTATTCTCCTAGATTCTGAGGACGGAATCCTTTAAGGGAGAGAGGATGTTATGACCAGTATTTCTAAATCTTATCTATATATAATTATGTGTTTATAATTGAGATTTAAATTGTGTAGAATTATAAATGTGCGTGATCTATATGTTCAATGCCTATAAATTAAGTGTTTAATGTATTAGTTTATATAAAAAAATTTGAAACAAAAAATTTATTATTTAGTATTTTTAAATGATAATCAAAAGTATTTCATTCCATGTGAAAAATCGATTTTTAAAAATCTTTTAACAATAAATTTTCAAATCTTATATCATTAAATTTCTAAAAACATAAGCTATTTTATAATATATATTTTGTGATTTATGGAAGTGCATTTATATTTATAGAAATTATTTTATTTAGATTAGTTAATTTTTAATTTGAAATTTACTTAGTTGCCCATGCATGCATTTTTCTCCCAACATAAGATAAGGGCAAACTTGGAAATTCCAACCCAGTAACTGCTACTTCACTAGCCAAGTTACATCTTTATCCTTGCATGCAAATTGACACAAGCTTGCTAAAAGGTTACTTTTGTCAATTCTCAATTCCACTCACATTTTAGCCAAATTAAAACCAAAAACCAAAGACAAGTTGTCATAATTCTCACCACCACATCACACTCACTCTCCCTCATATCCTCCCTTCTCCCTCTCTTGGCCCTCTCTCAGCCCTCTCTCGGCTGAAACCCCCACCCCCATTCTCCTTCATTTTTCATTCAAACATCCACCTTCCATTAAGTAATCTAACTTCCCATATGTTGATCATTTACAATCCAAAGAGTTTATGATGAAAAATCTATGTTTTAATTTTGCATGGTAGTGTTTTGTTAAACTCAAAGTCAACAGCCTTGATTCTTGTGAATCTAAGGCTTTCACCATGAGATATATTATCATGGGGTTGAGAATGGCTAGACATGAGTGTGTCACACTTGTGCAAATGTTGTTTTCACCCTAATCCATTCAGTGATGACTTGTTAGGAGCCGAATAGATGGTGTTCTTGTTGCTTTGTTTGATTTTTGTGTGTATATGTGATAATAGCATGGATTCGGAAATAAAAACTTGATAAAACTCTTTGCATGCTAAGTGTTGTTAATTCCAGACTTGCATGTTTATTCTATGATGAAATTTATATGGAAACCATATTGTTTTTGGCTTGTAAGTTTGAAAGCATGCATGTATAGGTTCAACTCATGATTTCCGAAAGTTCTTGATTATTTGGATTGATTTTTGTTAATAAACTCTAATTTCAGTTTAGTTAAGATATTAATTATAATTTGTGCTCCTTGTTATGTGATTTTGATTCATATATATGGAGGATTTAAGTTGTTATTTTTGAAATTGTGATGACTTGTAATTAGTGTATTATTTTGACTCTTGTTTTGCTATATTGCACTTTAGGTAATGATGATCTCTCCTAAGCCAATATTGTGTGTGGGAGTGTTAATTCAGTATGTTTCCTTGGTTGAGGTTTAGTTTGGGTATTGGTTGATGTTTGGTTTGGTTTGTCAAGTGGGAAACATGGTGGAAAGGGGTACATTAAATTCTGCAGATTTTTAGTTTGGTAACATGAGGTTTAGGGTGAGATTTTACCTTGTCATTGTAATGCACTTTAACGTCCAAGTCACCAGAAGCTAGTACTAGGGGTATACTTCATATTTTAGTTGTTTGTTAGAGGTTTGTAGGTTGTTTGGTTAGGTGCACACGTGAAAACACTAAATCTGTCCAGCAGGGAACAGTTTTACTGCAACTTAGAAATGAAAAGTTTTGACCTTGTCATGGGTAGCCCCTCACTAGGCCTTGGTTGGCCCTAGTTAGAGGTGTTTTCCAGCCATAGTTCATAAGATTTGAGTTAGAATCATGTCACAAGTTAGTGCAAAACATGACACTTTTCTGTCTAGAAAACAGGGGAACCATGGACTTTAAGCTTAGGCCTAGGGAGGCCCAAGCTAGGCCTTTGAGTCACACCAAGTTTGGGAGTTACCTTATGATCAGAAGAGTCTAGTGTAAAAGTTTGGAAGGTTAACTTGAGGTGTAAGGATGCCAATTGTACTAAAAAACCCATTGATGTCATCCTGAAATCACTATAATAAGCACATTCATTTAACATTTAGTTTTAGAGCACTTATGAGTGAGGCCTAGGTTTACCATCATAGTTTTAAGATAGTTTAAGGTCAATAGAGTGTAGGGCCTAGGTCAGGGTCAATAGGAACTTGATGGTTTGAACAAGGCACTTTGAGTTATGAGGTCAATATTAGGAATTTTGACTAGTTTAGCATAACTAAGTGACTTGAGTAAGTGGAGTGAGATCATCCAAGCTTAGTGAAACAATATAGTGTGTTGATGTATTATTATGTACTTAAATGTGTTATGCGAGCATATGTGGCTATGTGAACTATTATGAGGTAATTATAAGCACGTATGTGTATATAGGCCTAAGTGCCAATGTGCTTAATTTTTGTTTATAATTAGGTTGATTTGGTAAGAATATATTATAAAGAGGTTATTATTATTGTGTAGGATCACGAGACGAGGGTAAACTTTCCATTAAAGTCGAGTAAAGCTCCCTGTTGCTCCCACCTGCCAGTCTAGTCAAGCCTTTCTCAAGGCAAGTGTTTCAACCCAACCTTTTTTTGTTTACACTGCAAGTGTGTTTTAACCCAGCTTTTATATATGATGCGAGTATTCTAATTCACCTTGATATACATGTATACCTGATCCAAGTGGTTTTAAATCTATCTTTCGTATTATATGCAAATGCATTGAACCCTCAAGTATCTATTGCAAGTAGTTTAACTTTACTTGAAGATTTCTATACAAGTAATTCAAAATCCTACCATGCTAGTATACCAAAGTAATTGTGATGCTGAACCCTGTATAAGTTGTTCCTTAAAGTTGTTCATGATTGCTTGATAACTCTATTCTTACCCCTAAAACCATGATACCCTCTTATACTTCGAACTGAAGCTTACCTTCTTTATATTTTAATACTTATGTCTTATCTGGAACCACTACATTGAACTTAGTTTGACTTAGTTCCTTTATACTATTCAACAACCCTGTTAAACCTCATTACCAAATCCCTTGCGAATAGAAACTTAAAGTATCAGTCTAGTTGATCATGGCCTTAAAGTTGATTGAACCTATCCCATGTGCTTCGAAGTTGATCTAAAACCCATGATAAAGATGTTCACTGTTTAAGAATTTAACCGTCACTTGGCATCAGTTTTTAAAATGCAAAGTTAAAAGTGGATTTTCAGTCCCAAAGGGGGATGAATGTTTTCTTTAAATAGTGGATCTGGACTGAGACGCAAGTCCTTTCCGCTCTTAATTTATATGCTTAAAAGTTTCCTAGGGATCCCATTAATGTTCTAGAACCCAGCGAGGTTCGGGATTACTTCACGGCTGATCACCGGCTGTAATCTGTAGAGTCATAAAATGGTTTTGATGAAGAAAGGGTTTTTAACTGTTTGTTACAAATAAAAGATGCCATCACCCTGAAAGTTTATCTCTTGTTACTATATTGTTGAATCTTTCATTTCCATTGTTATTATTCTTGTTTATGTATATTATAGCACTTGTTGAGCATATGGATCACTACTTGCTTTCACCCTGATATTTCAGCTAGCAGATATGGTTAGATTCAAGCAGACAACACGTAAGACTTGTGATGCCGATTCGTATGTTCGAGCTCAGGTAGATTAGTGATCGTTTTGTGTGAGGACTCGATATTGAAATTAGGTTGTAATAGTTAATAGTGTTGGGCTGTTCCAAACCCTAAACTGTAAGATCTTGGATTCGAATGTATTTATATATTTCCTTTTGATAACTATTGTGATTATTCGTATAGTGTCTTTTGTTAAAAATTGGGGTGTGATATAATAGACTCATTAATTAATTATCAACTAAAATTAATTCACTAATTAATTCAGATTTATTTTTGAATTAAAATTAATTTTCAGAGTTAAAAATATTGATTTTTGTAATTTTAAAATAATTAAAACATCAATCTAGTTTTTATAATATATTAAAACAAAAATCCAAGTTTTGGAAAATTAGCAAAAACACAGGGACCTTTCTGCAAATTGGTCCCTGTCCCCGACGTCACCGTCGCCGGTTGCCGGGGATCTCTATTAACAGCGGTCTCGAGCTTTTCCGGTGACACAGAACCAGCCCAGAAACACACGAAAATCACAGGGTTTGTTTACTTTGATGCCAGGAACACGATTATGCTATAGAAACTCGTAAATGATTCGGGAATCAACGGGAAATTCCGTTCAAAACTCCCACCGTCGCCGTCCTCATTTTTCCGATCAAAGCTTTCCAGGATCCGGTTATAAATTTCGATTATACTATACGATTCGTTGTTAAACGATCTACTTAATCATGCAATCAATTTCAACAGATAACCCTTAACAAAGAAACGTCTAAATTCAATTGTAAACATTCATATTTCATATAAACCTTAATTAATAATTTCGAAGATCAAACATCAATTTCAACATGTTATTGAACTCCAAATTAGTCATATAATATACTAAAATGACCAGGAAGAAAAGATCTACAATATACAAACATTAAATCACACAAACAAATTAGGAACAAAAATTCATATTTTAAATCAAAATAATTCGAAATTAAATAAAAATATAGAAAAATAACCTTTGATTCCGTAGTAAAACAAGTTCTGGAATCTGAAAGTAGGTTTCAAGAGCTTCGTTTTGGTTACTCGAGCATCACAATTGGATATCGGTAATGCCTTCAAATTAGGGTTTGATTCTCAGAAACTATTTTGAATATATCAATTTTCTCGGAAAATTATATAATTTACTGATTGCAAATGATTTTCTGTTAAAAATAAAATACGGTAAAGGCTATTTATATTTACGGAATACTGGTACCCCGTTGGATCATATCTGATAAAAAATATTACGTTTATTTGATAAAACAGATCAAATTCGGTACGGTTTTAGGATAATTATCCAAATTTACACATTTTGTAAATACAGACTTGGTCTCAGCGCTTTGGTTACACGTATTACGAGAAGATAATTTAATATTTTAATCAAAAGATCCTGTTTCTCGAAACTACGGGTTTTATCGATTTACCGAAACGAATATTGTATCGAAAATTTTGCGTAGTGACCCGCACGGGGAAAACCGTACCCCACATCAAAAAAGTCAAAACATGAAAAATGCTCGGAATATTATATTTGGGTTAGGAAGGAGTTTTTCCGAGACTTTCGGGTTCCAAAAATGTAAAAACGGTTGAAATCGGTTGGTTCCCGATTATACAAAATAGTTTATTAATACTCGGAAAAATAATTTATTAAATCCATAAATCTTTTATAAAATCATATAACAACATAAAAATTAATAGAAAGATATGACAGTTATCTACATTTTATTTTGGACATATAAGAATTAAAATACTCAGATTTTATCATATTTAAACATCCAAACACATATACCACTTAACAAATAATTCACCAAAATTCACATAATGATCACATAATATTCATTTATTGACAAAAATAATTACATGATATATCCCGGATATTACATTCTTCCCCCTTAAAAGGATTTTGTCCTCCGAATCTCCTAAAAAAATAAATGAGGGTACTTTTCTCGCATATCGCTTTCTAGCTCCCAGTTTGATTCTTCAACCTTTGGGTTTCTCCACAATACTCTTACCAACTTTACAACTTTATTCCTTAACATTTTCTCTCTTTCTTCTAGAATCTCTATTAGACTTTCTATATATGACAAATCTGTCTAAAGTTCTACTGGCTCGTACTTAATTACACGCCTGAAGTCTGGATTATACTTCTTAAGCATCGATACATGAAAAACATTACGAATGTGCTCCATATGCGGGGGTAATGCCAATTCGTAAGCTACCTTGCCGCACATTTCAAAATCTCAAAAGGTCCGACGTATCTAGGACTCAACTTTCCTTTCTTTCCAAATCTCATTAATCTTTTCCATGGTGTCACTTTCAACAAAACCAAATCTCCATATTCAAATTCCATATATTTCCTTGATTGGTCTACATACTTTCTCTGACGGTCTTGGGTTGCAATTAACCTTTTTGAATAACTTCAACAACTTATTTTGTCTATTGTACCAATTCGGATCCAAGTATCTTGCGTTCTCCTACTTGATCACAATATACTGGTGATCGACAATTACGTCCATAAAGAGCTTCATAGGGTGGCATTCATGTGGCACCCCAAATTTCGGGATCAAGAATCTCGGACACCACGCTATCTAAACTACTACAACCACACAACTTACACCACAATATATAAATACTCACGCTTCACGACTCCACACTTATCACACACACACACACACACACACTTACAGGTTATTGTCTTGGAAACGAACCATTCATAACTAGAGTAATTTCAACCATCAAGTGATAATTATTACAACCCAAAAGTAATTAAGTCTTACCGGGGAGTAACCTTTAAGTAAGGCTGGTCCGCCGCCCAAATATAGGCTTCTTGTTTATTACCTTACACAAGTCATACTTATAAATAAGCCGAACTAAAAACAACTGAAAACTAATCCAGCTTATTCGAACTACCTGTGGTATAGCACCAAACAATGTACGGAACAGCTGGCCATTTCTTACCCGTTTCCTGGCTGTGGTTCTCATGACAGGCATCTTGATTCACTGTTGTGTTGTGTCAATTTAAGAAAACAAGTGTGAGCTATAATGCCCAGCATAATAAAGTACAGTATGAAAATGACTGTATGATAACCTACGTAAAACATCATATATGATAATTATGTTTTATTCGAAAATAGTTTTCCCTTGGTGATACACACCTTCTTATGAAAACAGTTCTTTAGGGGATTTTATTATATTGGGAATACCTTAATAGGAAACCCAGCACCTAGGCTTGGGTTACGGTATTGCATCACAATTCCAATTGGAAGAAATTAGGACACTCGTTGGAGCCACCGTAAATGATGATCAATTGTAATACGATAATAGTAACCTTTTCTACTAGTAGAAGAACGACACCTTCGTATCCCGGTTATCACCCTTGCCGCATTCGGGCTACGTGTCCCATTTTTGGGTATACACATACTTCACAAGTTCCTGAGTACACAGAGTACCTTCATATGTAGTACCTTTGGTAGTCCATCTAGCACACATAGTACCAGAGTCTACCCCTCCCTTGTCCTTTTAAAGAATTCTATCAATCTCGAGAACTCGAACCACATCGAAGTTCCCCAAGCGTTTTGCTTGTTGAAAGAAACAACTTATCTCAGTAAGATATAAGTGTATATATGTATATACGTACTTCCGAGATTTTTGGAGGAAGTACTAAGGATGTGAGTTGACCGTTGTCAACAGATAATTAAATAAGGGGGAAAAGTTTCTCTTTGAAACTATATGCAAAATATTCAATAAGTCGGGATAATATTCACTGACGATCTGAAATTATTCGAATGATGTTCCGAAATCAGGAAGTATATTTTAAATCAGGATCTATGATTTTTAAATCAATAATAAACCCTTTATGAATAATAATTAATTAAATAATAATCGATAAATAAATAAACCTCGAATGAGTTTACTCTCTAAAAGAATATTTAAAATAATATTCGTCAACTAGTTTATGTCTACGTAGTTAATAATATCTAATGTTTAATCAGGTTTGAAATAAATAATCGTTGGAGTATACTACTACCATAATAAAGGATTAGGTATATAGTATTTATTATTCGAACCATAAATTATAGTTGAGGTAATATGATCGTTGGAAATCATTTTAATAAAAGTTCGAGGTATTTTTAATGTTTCGTAAGTGGACGTTAAGTCCCTT
This sequence comes from Apium graveolens, assembly GCF_009905375.1. NCBI lineage: Eukaryota > Viridiplantae > Streptophyta > Magnoliopsida > Apiales > Apiaceae > Apium > Apium graveolens. The sequence goes on from NW_027418708.1 coordinate 18,290, forward strand.
TAAAATGTACTATTATAGACTTGTAATCATCCTATGATATAACCGGAATGAATCCCGGGTTTTCATCTTAAAATCCTGACCGACTCTCGGTCTTATACTCATACGTCACGCTTAAAGCGGAATTAAATATTTTACGATATATACTTATCGTACAACATCGCTACATTATGCGAAAATTCAACAACTACGTATCATGGCAAGCATGGTATTTATGCAATGATAGTAAAACAATCCTTTCACAACACAACACTAAAATGGAGTTGGGTTCGTAAAATTGCCTGGGTATCTCGAGGTGGAGGATGCTCTATGTTCCGCTCGGAAATCTATAACCATAAACACAATTCGCTTCGTTAGGTCCCGTTCTAATTTACGGCGACTCATACTCATGTGCTACTTATTATGCACCCTCTCAACTTGTATTACCCTTATTATTCTGTTAAGTCATTATTCACATCATGGTCGCTTTATTTTTCTAAGTATCATAGGTTCATTTTCATTTTCGTCGTCGGCTCCACTTTTTCTAATCGCGCGGTCTCGGCTCCGATATTTTTATAAAACTGAAAAATCATTATTTTTACTTGCAATTTTTATGGAAGTTAGGAAACTCAATATTTTACTCTCTGTAAAAATTTAATGATTTATGAACACTTTTAAGTCGACCCTTTATATTTTCAAAGTTCGTACATCGTAGTAGTTTTTGTCGCGTAAACCACTTTTAGTAAAACGACCATAACTTTTGATCCGTATATCGGAATCAAGCGATTCAAGCGCCTAAACTGTTAGGTCCCAATATGTTTGTAGAAGGGGGGGGGGGTTGAATACAAACAGTACTGAATAATCGAATTAAATGCGGAATAAAAAAGTGAAACACAATTCAAGTTAAATAAGAATATTATTAAACTTGAAAGGTGTTACAACAACTGTATCGATTACAAGGAATTAATCTCAAATTAATTATCACAAATCTAGAATAAATTTGACATGAACTTTTTCTATTTTTGTAATAAAAAGATTCAAATTCTAAACTCAATTTGAGATTAAATTCTAGGGATTTTGATCCGCTAGATAGTTACACAAGAACAAGATAAAGATTTCTAGTGGTTTGGATTTAACTTTACAAACTAGAAATTATGATCTTGAAGTTTGCAGATGAAGGATGAAATAGTGTCTTCTTTTTCTTTTCTGTTGTGTTCTTGTTTTTTGTTTTCTTGTGTATTCTAGATATTTTATCTTCTACTTCTGCTGTCTTTTTAAATAGAAGCAACAGACTCAAATGAACTGGAATGACAATCCTGAGCTCAGCAAGACAATCTGATTGAACTAGAAAGACTTTCGGTGAGATAATCTAAATGAACTGGCATGACTTTCGGTATGACTATTGATTGTCATACCGATTGTCATACTAATACAAAAGATTGTCCTGCTGAATTAAAACAGATTTTAATCTAATAATAATTCTGATAAGACAATTAAATGAATTGGCATGACTTTCGGTATGACTATTGATTGTCATACTGATTGTCATACTAATACAAAAGGTTGTCTTGGTGAATTAAAACAGATTTTAATCTAATTAAAATTCTGAAAATCCTTAATATTAATTCAGAATTAATTAATCAATTAATTTAATTAATCAATAAATTAATCTTTGAAGATATAATTTATTTTCTTAATTAAATTATATGACTTAATTAATTAATAGAGAATTAATACTAACCTTGAGCTGCAACCATTCTTCTGAAAATCTTCTGAAAATCACTGAGAATTATGAATCAATTCCACCACTTCAATGTTGACACTTGATGTACTGTCTGGTTCATGAGTGACTAACTTCCGTGACGTTTCTTCATGTCTTGACTTTGATAATTGATTTTCTTCAAATTAAATCCTTGTAATTCTTTGATACCCTGACGAGATCTCTGTCACTTGATTAAATCCACAATCTTGATTTGCATCACTGAGGCTTGATCAATTTCTTGAACTTCTTCTAGTGAATTAACTCCTCAAGTATGTAGATGAACCTTGTTTCTGAATCCTTTGACAGATGTTACTTTGCGAGATCTCTTTGACGGTAGATCCACTATTTACTTATTACATTCTTATTTGAGTTGAGTTAAATCCTCGAATATACAAATAGGCTATGACATATGCCTTACAATCTCCCCCAATTTGTTTGTTAGACAATAACACACAAATACCTTGAGGATAACTCAACTAACAAATAAGAAAAAGATATAAACAGAAATGCAAAGTAAATAGCAGAAAAGTTCTGGACTAGATTTAACATTTTCCAGATTCCAAATAGATGTTCCTCTAGACTGAACATATCTTCAAGTAGTTTCATCTTCTTTTTGTACAACCACATTTCCTGTTGAGAAGCGCATATATGTCTTGCTTCTCCCCCTATGAGAATCAACTGATTAAAAAAGATCACCTCCGTTTACCACCTCTCCCGTACAATAGGATCCGCAGATAAAAACCAATGGTACTCCCCTTTTGAAAACAGCTTCTTCCCTTAATAGAAAATCACCTTGTGTTTACCACCTCTCCCGTACAATAGGATCCGTAGTTACAAACAACAATGGTGTGGTGTAGTGTACATGTTTGATCTTTTTCTTCCTCCCTGCTATTTCTCCCCCTTAGTTGAGGAATCCTCCAAACTATTACTTAAGCTTTTATCTCCCCTTAGAAAAGGAATGTATGCCGTCGTCTGAAGGAGTTCTCATATTTCACTTGGTTGGAACAGAAATAACAAGTAGTTTCTCTTACTTCCTCACTGTGAGTGTGTGATTCTGTTTTAGTGTACCTCACATGTGTTTCACTCTTCTCTCCACTCGTGTTTACACTCATTCTCACAAGTGTATCACTCCTCTCATAGCTCCAACATTCAGCTGTACCTGCAAGGAAAATCACCTTAGTCATCCTAAAGGAGGTCACAGGTGGTGCAATGGGAGTTCGCAAATCCCCATCCGTGTTAAACTCGTCAGATGAATCTGAGTCATAATCTACAAGTTGCTAGTTTCCCTTTTAGGGTTCCAGATTTGAATTCTGGGAAGGTAAACAATGATCCAACGAATTTAGCATAAAGATCAAAGTTCCCTTCTAATGTCTGTGAAGACATTTCCTTGTGACTCATCAGGTAATATCTGAATCATTGTCAACAAGTTGCCGATCTGCACCTATGTCAGATCCACTATCCGCAGATGCATCCAGGGGATTTAAGCCTGGGGAGGTAGACACTGACCACTGACATATGGCTTTTGGATCAGTCTCCTCTCCCGACACCTGTAAAGGCAATTGGTTCATTAACGAACCTTGAACAATCGAATCTGACCTTAAAATGGTCGAAACTCTTGTTTCCGTCAACTCATCCTTTGTGTGTGTAGCCTTTCCTTGTGCATCAAGAATTGTTTATGTTTGAAGTGGTGACACTACATCGGATACCCTGGCCGACAGACAAATTTCAATAGACGCACCCTGTTGAGAGAATGAATCTAGTAACTGTTTTTGTGCCTTTTCAACCATTACATCTTTTTGAGAAGATGTATGGGGGCTAGCAGTTGTCTCGGTTTAAATACTACTCATCTATGTAGGAGACAGAGCTACTGGGTTGACTACAGAACCTTCCTTATGTGGTGCACTAAGGCACTATCTCCCTCACGTTCATTCATACTACATTTAGTGGTAAGAGAGTGTTGGTTGGTTCCGTTTCTGTGTTTGTCTTAACAGTCTAGGATAGATGTTGTGGGTTTTCAACCTCATGACTGTCAATGAAAGAAAGTCATTGGAGACTGAAACTGTATCACAGAACATATGGCACTATAGAGAGATAAAATGTACTTAAGATATATAATGAATAAAAATTATACATTTAATCTTTGAGAGAAATGATATACAATAGTGATTTCAAAGGATTTTACATGAAATAAGAAATCACTAATGTAGAAAGAAGTTTGAGTTCAATGATAACATTACCAGCTTACAAACAGCCATATCCCTCAGATAAACCTTTGTTGTTATCTCCAAAGGTAACCAGGGGGCCAACTTTCTCAATCCACCTTTGATAGCAGGGCTCTATCTCCGGTCATATGTCTTGATGATCCACTGTCAAGAATCCACACTACCGGTTCCACCTGTTTAATGCCCTGCACTACAAATGGATTAGACCTTCTTCGGAACCCAAACTTGGTTGGGCCCGGCATACTTGTAGAATTGTCCTTTGTCAGGCAAAACAACATTTTTAATTTTAATGGTCTCAACTTTCTCAATGACTGAACATTTGACCTTATAAACAGCCTTAACAAATTTCTGTTTAGGCTTAGGCACAAATGTCTCCTTTCTAGCCTTAGAAGGACTAGCAGTCTTAGACCTATCATGCTTCTTGTTATTCACATGCTGACGAGGAGTAGTCTTATCACTAGAAACATGCTTACCATTAAAATAAGCATACATCAAATTAAAAGCACAAGATATACAATTAGCAACACCACATGCTTTATGAGAGTGATTAACAGCAGGCAATTTATGCATGGTAGACATGGCATTTTTGTTATCCAACTCATGTGTGTCTGAGTTAGTCTCAGTTGCTTTCACAACTTTGACTAGAACTTTCAACACACTTGACTCAGAAACAACCTTCTCATTAGCATGATCTTCAGCACGTATTTCTTCTTGAATAACAAAAGAGGTCGCATCAAATGGTTCAATAATTGATGCTTTATAGAGGGGTTCATCAACACCCTTAAGCACATGTGGTACTTCCCTACCTTTAGCACAGACATGAGGAGGGGAGTTTATGCCTAATTCTCCAATAGCAACATTGTAATCATAACCTATTCCAGATGTTTGATTAACAGCTTGCTTACTATAGAACTCTTTAGCCTTCGAACAAGAATTGAAGTAGGCTCTAACCTTAGTCTCAAGACCGGTGATCTTATCTTTGAGAATGGTTTCGAGTTTTCTATAACAGTCAACTCTATTCTCTAGAAAAGATACTTGTTCTTTTAACTTGTCTTGATTAATGTGCACAAGTCTTAATTCATTGACCTCTTTCTCAAGGTCTTTGATCTGTAAACTTAACAGTTCATTATCACGACGAGCACAATCTAAGTTACCTCTTAGATGATAAATTAATTCAGCATCAGTATATTTTACCTCTTTTCTTGATGATGAAGCTTTTCCATCAATAGCCATAAGAGCAAGATTCCCTTCTTCTTCATCTTCACTATCAGTATCATCCCAGCTTCTTCCTTTTGCCAGATAAGCCCTTTCAGAGTTACTCTTCTGATTTGAATCATAAGAGTTCTTCCTTACTTGCTTTGGCTTCCTACATTCTGTGGCAAAGTGTCCCAACTCATTGCAGTTATAGCATCTGATGGTGCTCCGATCAACCATCCCTGTTTTGTATCCACCACTGCTGGTGTTAGAGGATGAAGATCCACCTTTCTGGAATTTGTTGTAGTTGGACTTGTACTTGAACTTGGGATTTCTCTTGAATCTGACATTGGAGAATCTCTTGACAATTTGGGCCATTGACTCATCTTCCAATTGCTCCAGCTCTTCCAAGGAATAAAAATCATCACTGGATTGATTTGTAGTAGGAGGATCATATTCTGCTACTAACACATTTTCCTCAGCCTTGGAAAACTGTACCATTCTCTCCGACTGTTGAGATTGTTGTTGTTGTTGACCTTCAGTTACAAGAGCAGTAGATGGGCTGACCATTCTATCTTTCTCGTAGACTTCCTTCTGCCGAATCTGCTCCAACTCATAGGTTTTTAACACACCATAGAGTCTATCCAAAGAAATCTCACTCAGATCTCTAGCTTCTCTAATGGCAGTGATTCTATGTTCAAGATGAGTTGGCAGTGTTAAAAGGAACTTTTTGTTGACCTCCCTGATTGAATAATATTTTCCATTTATGTTTAGGTTGTTGATCAACGCATTGTACCTCTCAAACACTTCAGTAATTCCTTCTCCTGGATTGGATTTAAAGTGTTCATACTCAGAGGTTAGGATCTCCAACTTGTTCTCCCTAACTTCCTCTATGCCTTCATTAATCACCTCAATAGTTTTCCACATGTGTTTGGAATTTTTACAGTTCATCACATGTCTGTTCATCAAGGGATCAAGGGAATCAATTAATATTAATTGAAGGCTGGCATCCAAGGAGGCTTCTTCCTTTTCAGCAGGAGTAAAATCTTCAGGCTCTTTTGGATAGGTTCTAGCTTTGGTAATCACAACATCATCTACTATCACCTCTGGTTCAATAACCATCGGAGTTTTTAGACCCTTCTTTAACAAGTTCAGATATTTGGGATTTGCGACTTGTAAAAATAATAGCTTCTTCTTCTTCCACATGATATAATTTTCTTTATCAAATAGTGGAATTTTAATGGTTCCAACTTTTTGTGAAGTCATTATGAATTTTTGAATAAATAAAAATTCACGGAGTTGAAAAAATCACAAAAGTCTAGGATCTTGATTTGTTCATTAATCAGAAGGCTCTGATACCAATTGTTAGGTCCCAATGTGTTTGTAGAAGGGGGGTTGAATACAAACAGTACTGAATAATCGAATTAAATGCGGAATAAAAAAGTGAAACAAAATTCAAGTTAAATAAGAATATTATTAAACTTGAAAGGTGTTACAACAACTGTATTGATTACAAGGAATTAATCTCAAATTAATTATCACAAATCTAGAATAAATTCGACATGAACTTTTTCTATTTTTGTAATAAAAAGATTCAAATGCTAAACGCAATTTGAGATTAAGTTCTAGGAGTTTTGATCCGCTAGATAGTTACACAAGAACAAGATAAAGATTTCTAGTGGTTTGGATTTAACTTTATAAACTAGAAATTATGATCTTGAAGTTTGCAGATGAAGGATGAAATATTGTCTTCTTTTTCTTTTCTGCTGTGTTCTTGTTTTTTGTTTTCTTGTGTATTCTAGATATTTTATCTTCTGCTTCTGCTGTCTTTTTAAATAGAAGCAACAGACTCAAATAAACTGGAATGACAATCCTGAGCTTAGCAAGACAATCTGATTGAACTAGAAAGACTTTCGGTGAGATAATCTAAATGAACTGGCATGACTTTCGGTATGACTATTGATTGTCATACCGATTGTCATACTAATACAAAAGATTGTCCTGCTGAATTAAAAGAGATTTTAATCTAATAATAATTCTGATAAGACAATTAAATGAATTGGTATGACTTTCGGTATGACTATTGATTGTCATACCGATTGTCATACTAATACAAAAGGTTGTCTTGTTGAATTAAAACATATTTTAATCTAATTAAAATTCTGAAAATCCTTAATATTAATTCAGAATTAATTAATCAATTAATTCAATTAATCAATAAATTAATCTTTACAGATATAATTTATTTTCTTAATTAAATTATATGACTTAATTAATTAATAGAGAATTAATATTAACCTTGAGCAGCAACCATTCTTCTGAAAATCTTCTGAAAATCATTGAGAATTATGAATCAATTCCACCATTTCAATGTTGACACTCGATGTATTGTCTGGTTCATGAGTGACTAACTTCCGTGACGTTTCTTCATGTCTTGACTTTGATAATTGATTTTCTTCAAATTAAATCCTTGTAATTCTTTGATACCCTGACGAGATCTCTGTCACTTGATTAAATCCACAATCTTGATTTGCATCACTGAGGCTTGATCAATTTCTTGAACTTCTTCCAGTGAATTAACTCCTCAAGTCTGTAGATGAACCTTGTTTCTGAATCCTTTGACAGATGTTACTTTGCGAGATCTCTTTGACGGTAGATCCACTATTTACTTATTACATTCTTATTTGAGTTGAGTTAAATCCTCGAATATATAAATAGGCTATGACATATGCCTTACATAAATGATCCTTATAACATTTTCTATCATAAACAAGGGTTATTTTTCAAGAAACTATAGTTTACATCTCCGGGACTTTCTGCAGAAACTTAAAGTTACGATTTGTTGGTTTTAACGGAATTATGTTTACGATCGGGTTTCATTTACACCCTAACTCTTAACACAACCACCAACAATCATCATTTCATCATCAACACACAAACTCCTCTCAAGAACATCATGTTATTGCGGCAACAACAATCAACCTTAAATCTACTTAACTAAATATCAAGATTTCATCACTACCACTTCTAAAACTAGGTTTATAACTACATACTAAATGGATCTTGAAAATGAATCTTAAATAAAGTTGGGACAAAGATTTTTACCTTTCTTAAAAGCTTGAGATGTGTTCTTGAGGATGGTGGAGTCTTGGAAGTGCTTGGTATGATTTTTGGAACCTAAAACCACCATGGAAATCAAGAAACTAAGGAGGAGTTACTATTCATACTATTCATTAGTGGCTTTCTTGATTTTATTTCACCCATCAAACTTTGATAAAAAAGAGATGAAAGAATTTTCTTACCTTAGTTTGATTTTTAGGAAGCTTGAGAATTAATGGGATGATTTTATCATGGCTAGAACTTGAGTTTTGATTTTGAATTTCTCCCTTCTTTCTTGAAAAGCCGAATGGAAACAATGAAGGGGTGGGGGTTTTTATGCTTGCTTCTCTTGGTTGCTTCTAGGAAATGGGATGGTGATATCTTTCACTTGATTTTTATTTTTCCTAGTATAGAATCCTAGGTTTATTCCTTGTTGCAAATCTTGGGGACAAATCCAAGTTGGTTGCTAGCTTACAAGATAAACTACATGTATTAGCTTCCTTAGCACACTATTTGGCTAGCTTGCTTGATCATCCTATGGTTAGCTCACTATTTGATGAAGTAACCACAGTTACTTTCTTACCATGGTTAGTTAATGCATTACGTTTATTTAATCGTTTACGCGTTCGCTCGGTCGCTTAAGCATTTTCATAATACTTACTCGTAAATGATTCGCGACGTAATTCCTTTCGTATTTATTCCTTATATTTTTAATTATCATACTTGAATATAAATCCGTTGGGTTTTAATCTTGTAATTATATTATGATTCCCGTAATCCTTGATGAGTCGTAAATACGGTCGTTTTTCAAAGTTCCTTTTCTTCGAAAACTAATAGCGTTTACATACACTCATTTGGTACGTGTAATCATAATATTAACTCTGAAACTTCTTTTCTCATGCACTACATAGTGCGGGCTCAAAAGTTTTTCCCATCCGTCAGGGTTACTATTCATTAAACGTTTTACAAGGTCTCAAAAATTCGAGTTATTACAATCCCAATGCTGGCATGGTAACTGTTGTTGTAAGCAAATTCCACTAAAGGTAAATGCTCGTCCCAACTTCCTTTGAAATCAATAGCACAAATGCGTAACATGTCCTCAATTGTCTGAATCGTTCTTTCGCTTTGGCCGTCTGTTTATGGATGATAAGTTGTACTCATATTCAATCTGGTTCCCAAACATTCTTGAAAACTGTTGTGTATATGTTGTGTACTTATGATTTCATTAACAAAACACCTTAGTAGATTTTACTTAGTGAAAAATGTAACACTCGAAGGATAAGGATTATAGTCCCGACGGATGACTCAATATAGTCCCAACGGATGATGATTTATTATCCATCAAGTGAGTAGCTTATGTAACAATAAGTCTGTAGCACATTTCCGCATACACATTGTTTAGATTCTGTAAGTAGTACTCAAGTCATGTTGACTTTATCTAGATATACAGAATAGGTTGATTAATTGTACATATATGATGTCTTGTAATCCTGCATAAATGAAATGAAGTCAAGTGCCAGATTGCTACCCAACGAATAAACAACAATGTCATTCGATGGATGATCAACTAGACAACCCGACGGATGATCATGAACTTGACGGATGATCATGAACCCGACGGATAAAGAATTCAAAAATCTGTTGATAGTGACAACACAGTCACATGCGTCGAGTGTATGCAAATGGAATGTGGAAGCCTATTCAACTGGGTTTTCGAGAACAAAGAAACATTGCCATTTTCATGCTATTATGAAGATATTCAAAGATGCTGGAATAGAGTAATGAAGTAGCATAGTATTAGACTTGATAGTTTTTGTTTTATTATCTTGTCTTATTACTTTGTAATCTTGGTGGTATATAAACCAAGAAGCAACAAATAGAATAACTAACTAAGCAACCAAAAGAAACATTTGTAAGTTGTATTCTTAGCATTTCTCTGCACTCTTAGTTGTTCAACATTTGTAAGCAGCTATGAGCTTTTTGCTACACAGAGTTCTCTAGATATATATTATATATCTTTGGTGGATACATTCAAATCCACCAGAAAGTTTTTAAAGACTTGTGTTCTTAATTACTTGTGTTTTGATTCATTTGAAGTTATTATTCCGCACTCTGTAAATCAATTCACAATGATATATATATATATTTAAGTTAGAACAATTTTATTTAAGAAAAAGTTTCAAGAATTCCATATAACCCCCTTCTGTAATTCTTGTTAAATTGTTAAGGGACTAACAATTGGTATCAGAGCAAGCTCTTGAAGAACAAAGAGTTTAAAGATCACAACAACACAGTAAGATGAACAAGAAGGATGTTGGAGTCAAGATTCCTTCTCTGGATAAAGATAATTACCATCATTGGAAGGTAAAGATGCATCTTCATTTACTTTCTCAAGATGAGGCCTATGTAGATTACATAGAAAGAGGGCCTCATGTACCAATGAGAGCTTCAACTAGAAATGAGCCATATGTCCCCAAGCCAAGGCATGAATGGTCTGATACTGATATTGAACAAGTCAGGAAGGATAAAAAGGCCATGAATATCGTGTTCAATGGAGTTGATGGTGATATGTTTGACAACATCAATAATTACAAAACTGCCAAGGATGTTTGGGACACTATACAGATCATCTGTGATGGCACTGAGCAAGTTAGAGGAAACAAGATGCAACTACTGATTCAGCAATATGAGCATTATCATAGTGAAGAAAGTGAGTCTCTCACTGACATCTTTAGTAGGTTTCAAAAACTACTAAATACTCTGAAGCTGCATGGAAGGGTCTATCAGACAAAAGACTCCAATCTGAAATTCCTTAGATCTCTTCCAAAGGAATGGAAACCAATGACAGTCTCATTAAGAAACTCTCAAGATTATAAGGAGTTTACTTTGGAGAGACTGTATGGCATCCTGAAGACTTATGAGCTTGAAATAGAGCAAGATGAGAGGATGGAGAGAGGAAAGAAGAAAGGAGGATCCATTGCACTAGTTGCTGAGTTAGAAAATGAGAAGGAGATGAAGATGGAAGCTGTTGAATCAACTTCAAGGGTCTGTGAAAATAAGGGCAAGGGGCTGGTAGCTGAAAATGAAGATTCTTTGAGCCAAGATGACATGGAGGATATTGATGAACATCTATCATTTCTTTCCAGAAGATTTTCCAAACTCAAGTTCAAGAAGAACTTTGGAGCAGCCAAGCCAAATAGAAATATGAGGGATAAATCAAAATTCAAATGCTTCAAATGTGGCTTGGCAGGGCACTTTGCCAGTGAGTGTAGAAAGTTTCCAACAAAAAGAAGTTTGAGCCTGTTGATTATAAACAAGAATACTTTGAATTGCTCAAACAAAAGGAAAGGGCTTTCATTACACAAGAAAATGACTGGGCTGCAGATGGTCTGGATGAAGATGAAGATGTCAGCTATGTCAATCTAGCCCTAATGGCCAAGTTTGTTGAAGCAGAGACAAGTTCTTCAAGTAATCAGGTAATTACTACAAACCTCACACATTTATCTAAAGCTGAGTGTAATGATGCTATAAATGACATGTCTACAAAGTTATATCATTTGCATGTTACACTTAAGTCTCTTACTAAAGAAAATGCTAAAATAAAAGAAAACAATTTGTTTTTAAGTGAGAGGAATAATGTGCTAGAGTCTCAATTCATTGATTTTGAAAAATTAAGAATTGAGTGTAAGATTGCCAAGGAGGAATTAACTGAGTCCTTAAAGAAAGAAGAAATTTTGAAGAAGCAGCTTGATCGTGAACAGGAGGTGATTAAAGCATGGAAAACATTTAGAGATGTTCATGCTCAAATCACCAAAGTTCAAGGGATCGAGTCCTTTTGTGATGCAGCCTGGAAGAAGAACAAGGAGAAGCTAGATCCAAATTTGGTGGAAGGAGTGCTAACAGATGTAGACTCGACGGATGATGAGGGTCATCCATTGGATAACAAAAAAGGTTATCCGTCGAGTGATGTAAATCCTCATCCGTCAACTGTAAGCAAGCCTATCAGTAAAGCCAAACTCGTTAAGTTAAATGAAAAGTATGTATCAGTTTCCAAGAATTTTGTTACAGGAGAATCGAGTCAAGTTAAGAAAGGGAATAAGGCTAATGTTGGCCATATGATTGTCAAACAATTGAGTGACAGACTTGAAAGAATTGAGGTTAAAATAGAGGCTAAAAAGAAAAATAATAGAAATGGTAAAGTAGGGATTAACAAACACAATAACTACACACCTGATAAATATGCTCCAAGAAAAATCCGTGTCAAGTGTGGTAGTGTAAATCATTTGTCTGTTAATTGCAAATCCGCCATGCCTACTTCCATATTTGTACCACCTCACTTTCCCAACATGAATGCTATGCCTCCCATGCCTATGAATGCTATGTCTACATAGAATATGAATGCACAGTTTGCTTATATGCCATTTGCACCTAATCCCTATTATGTTGCATTTAGTATGCCACAAATGCCATTTAGAATGCCTTACTGGAATAACATGTTCACTAATAGCATGTCATTCCCTGTTAATCAAAGTATGCATGATAATTCTGTTATGATGAATGGTTTCAAAAGCCTAACTCAAATTACTAAGGATGAATCTGATATCCCCAAGTCAAATGAGATAAAGCCTAAGAAACAGAAAAAGAAAGCTAACAAGGCAGGACCCAAGGAAACTTGGGTACCAAAATCAACTTGATTTGATTTTGATGTGTGCAGGGAAACAGAAAGAATCTATGGTACTTGGATAGTTGTTGTTCAAGACACATGACTGGTGATTCTACCCTGCTCACAGAGTTCAAGGAGAGAGCTGGCCCAAGTATTACTTTTGGAGATGACAGCAAGGGTTATACTGTGGGATATGGCTTGATTTCAAAAGACAATGTCATCATTGAGAAAGTTGCCTTAGTGGATGGTCTCAAGCACAATTTGTTGAGTATCAGCCAGCTTTGTGATAAAGGCAACTCAGTAACCTTCAACTCAAAAGCCTGTGTTGTGACTAACAAGAGGAGCAACAAAGTGGTTCTCACTGGTGTGAGAAAAGGAAATGTGTACCTAGCTGACTTCAACTCATCTAATGCAGAATCTGTTACTTGTCATCTCAGCAAAGAAAGTCAGGATGAAAGTTTGTTATGGCACAAGAAGCTATCCCATCTAAACTTCAAGACCATGAATGAGCTAGTAAAGAAAGAACTGGTTAGAGCTATTCCACTAGTGGAGTTTTCTAAGGATGGATTGTGTGATGCATGCCAAAAGGGAAAGCAGATTAAAGCATCATTCAAAAAGAAATTTGATTCAATAATTGAAGAACCTTTGCAACTGCTACACATGGATTTGTTTGGACTAGTCAATGTGTTATCCATTTCAAGGAAAAGATTTTGTCTAGTAATTGTAGATGATTTCTCAAAGTTCTCTTGAACATATTTCCTAAAGTCTAAAGATGAGGCTAGTGAAATCATAATCAATCACATAAGGCAAGTCAATAATCATCCTGATTTCAAAGTTAGAAGAATCAGGAGTGACAAAGGAACTGAGTTCAAGAATTCTGTCATGAGAGCATTTTGTAAAGAAAATGGAATTTTGCATGAGTTTTCAGCAGCAAGAACCCCACAACAGAATGGAGTAGTGGAAAGGAAGAACAGATCAATTATTGAAGCTTCCAGGACAATGCTTGAAGAATCTAAATTGCCAACATATTTCTGGGCTGAAGTTGTATATACTGCATGCTACACTCAGAATATTTCTCTTATCAATCATGCAAAATGCATGACTCCTTATCAATTGTTCAAGAAAAAGAAACCAACTCTAAATTTCCTTCATGTCTTTGGTTGCAAATGCTATATATTGAGAAATTAAACTGATCAGAATGGGAAGTTTGATGCTAAAGCAGATGAAGGAATTTTTGTTGGATATGCTGTTGGTAAAGCATACAGAGTCTTCAATCTAAGAACCAACATTGTTGTGGAATCAATACATGTTGTGTTTGATGATAAAAATATTGAAGGACTGCAAGATGGAGATTACCATGAGAGCCTCAAATTTGATAATGTAGAGATGGTTAGTGATGACAGTGATGATGAAAGTGATCAAGAAATTATATCAAAGGATAATGCAGAAAAATCCACTACAAATGAAGCACAAAATTCAACATCTATCGAGTTGCATAATGCTTCATCCGTCGGGAGACAATCTGCATTATCCATCGGTAGACAACCAGCTTTATTCGTCGGAACTCAAAATTCACCATCCGTCGGGTTATCAAAAGAATCTGGAAATCAGAATAGATCACCTATAGAAAGTTCCCATTTCTCAAATCAAAGATCCACAAACTCAGGGGGAGTTTCTAATAATCAAAACTCAATCACACATCAAGACAATTATGAGGCCTCTTCATCTAGAGCAAACCTACCTCAACAAAGGAAATGGACAAAGGATCACCCCTTTGAGCTCATCATTGGTGATGTTTCTTCTAGAGTTCAAACCAGGAGAGCAACTCAAGAAGAATGTCTATACATCAGCTTCCTTTCCCAGGAAGAACCAAAGAAGGTAGAGGAAGCTTTGTTGGATCCTGATTGAATTTTAGCTATGCAGGAGGAGCTAAACCAATTTGAGAGGAATAATGTATGGAAGATGGTGCCCAAGCCTAAAGGAAAGAATCCAATAGACACCAAATGGGTATCCAGAAATAAGATGGATGAAAATGGCAAACAAAGCTAGATTGGTTGCTAAGGGCTATTATCAACAAGACGGAATAGATTTTGATGAAACATTTGCTTATGTTGCAAGACTTGAAGCCATCAGAATATTCTTAGCCTATGTAGCCCATGCCAATTTCAAGGTCTATCAAATGGATGTCAAAAGTGCCTTTCTGAATGGAGATTTGGAGGAGGAAGTATATGTCAGTCAACCTCCTGGTTTTGAAGATCCAAATTTTCCAGAAAATGTCTATTATCTTTTGAAAGAACTTTATGGACTAAAGCAAGCACCTAGAGCCTGGTATAACACTTTATCAAAGTTCCTTTTGGAAAATCACTTCACAAGAGGTACTGTAGATAAAACTTTATTCTTTAGAAATGTTAATGGCTCTAGCATACTTGTTCAAATTTATGTAGATGATATTATTTTTGGCTCTACAAATGAGAAACTTTGTAAAAAGTTTGCCAAATTGATGCAAAGTAAGTATGGAATGAGTATGATGGGAGAACTAACTTACTTTCTTGGATTGCAAGTTAAGCAAGTTAGTGATGGAATATTCATTAGTTAAACTAAATACATTTTGGATCTTTTAAAGAAGTTTTATCTAATGGATTGCACATCTGCAAAAATTCTCATGGCTACTGCAACTAATCTTCAATGAAACACTACTGAAAAGTCTGTGGATATTTCAAATTATAGGGGCATGGTTGGCTCACTTCTGTACTTAACAGCTAGTAGGCCAAATATAATGTTTGCTACATGTTTATGTGCTAGATTTCATGTGATCCTAGAAAATCTCACTTAGTAGCTATTAAGAGAATTTTTAGATATCTCAAGGGAACACCAAAACTTGGCATTTGGTACCCTAGAGATTCTGGTTTCGATCTAACAGGTTATTCAGATACAGATTATGCAGGTTGTAGAATTGATAGAAAAAGGACAACAGGACCCTGTCAATTTCTAGGAAACAAGCTTGTGTCCTGGTTTAGTAAAAAGCAAAATTCAGTTTCTACTTCAACAGCTGAAGCTGAATATATTGCTGCTGGCAGTTGCTGTGCAAAGATTTTGTGGATGAAAAATTAACTTCTAGACTATGGTTTGCAAGTTGAAAGGATTCCTATTTTCTGTGATAACACAAGTGCAATTGCCATCACTGAAAATCCAGTACAACATTCATGGACAAAGCACATAGACATCAAGTACCACTTCATAAGAGAACATGTAATGAATGGTATTGTGGAACTACATTTTGTTCCAAGTGAGAAGCAGCTTGCAGATATTTTTACCAAACCACTGGATGAATCCACCTTTTCAAGGTTGGTAAGTGAGTTAGGTATGCTCAATTATTCTTAAATTTTAATGAGATATTTTGCAAGTTGTAATGCAGCCAGAAATATAATTAATTTTCAGTCTTGGATGAAATTTTAGCTATATCAAAATTTACATCTCGACGGATGATCGTTATCCATCGAGTTTGATCATCCGTCGGAATACAATTTGCTAATAAAAATCAATTATTTTTTCTGGAATATTTTGTTAGATATATTTGATATTGTCACGGCTAATATGATTTATGTGTAGTTTTCAGATCTTACTTAAACATGATAAATCAGTACTTACTGGAAGTCAGGACTTAAGGATATCAGTACTTATATTATCAGGAGATAATCATCAGAAGATGGATATCAGAACTTAAGTGCTGAAGTACATTCAGATAAGGACAATAGCTGATTAAAGGAAAGAAGATCGAGATAAGCATAAGAAGAGATATGCATGAAAAAGGAATTCTATGAAGAATAGAATACTTGGAAGAAAAGATATCTGATTGATATATTTTAGGAAGCAGAATTATATTCCATATCAATTAGCGATTATCTTGTAACTGTGTAGTATATAAACACAGACATAGGGTTTACACTCTAAGTGTTATCATATTCGATAAGATTATTCGTAGTAACCCTAGCAGCTTTCGTGATATTTGTTCATCACTGAGAGGTAACAGTTCCATACTGTAACAGAGTTTATTGTTTTAATAAAGTTTGTTTTCTGTTACTTGAGATATTAAAGTTCGATTTGATTGTACTTTACACTGTATTCACCCCCTCTACAGTGTGTGTGACCTAACAAGTAGTATCAGAGCCTATATGTTAACGCACATACAGTTTAAGATCCAAACACAATCATGTCTGACACAGAAACTCCAATTAAGCCTACCAAAACTGAAGAACCACCAAAGACACAAATTCAAAGTCGGTATGAGACCATCAGAGTTCCCATACTGAGACCATCTGAATATCCCATATGGAAGGTGAGGATGACCATGTTCCTAGAAGTAACAGATCTAGAATATCTTGATAGAATCAAGGAAGGGCCTCACAAACCAACCAAGCTCGCAGTTGTAGTTGCAGGTGAAGCAGCAAAGACCGTACCAAAGGAGAAGAGTGATTATACTGCTGAAGATATCGCATCAATTGCTAAGGATGCTAAGGTACGACACTTACTGCATAGTTCCATTGATAATGTAATGTCAAACAGGGTAATTAATTGCAAGACTGCTAAGGAGATATGGGATACTCTGGAAACAAGGTGTCAGGGAACTAATACAATTAAGAAGAACAGGAAGACAATACTCACTCAAGAGTATGAACACTTTGACTCAAAGGCAAATGAGTCATTGACTGATTTATATGATAGATTTGTCAAACTCTTGAATGATTTGTCATTGGTTGATAAGGAGTATGATCTTGAAGATTCAAACCTTAAATTCCTGTTAGCTCTTCCTGAATACTGGGATTTGAAAGCAACAACAATAAGAGACAACTACAATCTTGATGAAACAACTCTTGATGAAATTTATGGAACGCTCAAGACTCGTGAACTTGAGATGGAACAAAGAAGCAAGAGGAAAGGAGGAAAGTCAAGGACAGTTGCTCTTAAGGCTGATGAAGAATCCCCCAAGGCAGCTACCTCAAGGAAAGACACGGGTAAAGCTCTTTTCACAAAGTCTGATACTGAGTCATCAAGTTCTGAAAGTGATGATGACTCAGATTCTGAAAGCTTGCATGAGACTGATGCTGATGAGGAGATGATAAAGCTGTGTGCTCTTATGGTGAAAGGGATCACAAAGATTGCATACAGGAAGTTCAGGAAGGGAAAGAAGTTTTCCAGGAAAGGCACAAGTTCTGATAAGAAGAATTTCAGAAGATCTGAGGGCAGAGGAGGAAAGTCTGATAGAGGAGATAATACCAATGTCAAATGCTAAAACTATGGTGAGAAAGGCCACATATCTCCTGATTGCAAGAAAGTGAAGGGTGACAAAGGCAAGGCTCTTGTCACAAAGAAGAAAAGCTGGACAGACACCTCAGACTCTGAAAGTGAGGAGAACTATGCTTTGATGGTAAATGCTGATAAAGAAAGTGCTGAGTGCAGTTCTGAAGCTGCTGAAACAAAAGTACCTCAGACTACTTATGTTTTTCATACTGATGATATTAATGAGTTGAGAAGATATCTTAAAACCATGTTTGTTAGTTATAGAGATCAAACTTTAACATGTGAAAGATTAACTTCTGAAAATCTTGCTTTTAAGAAAAGAAATGATTTCTTAGAAAAAGAGTTAGTTATGTTCCATCAAACTCAGAAGGATAGAGATGATGCTTTTTATGTTAGGGATGAAGTGCTAAAAATGAATGAATCTCTAAAAACTGAGTTAGAAAAGGAAAGAGAGATTATCAGGACTTGAACTAACTCTGGCAGAACAACTCAAAATTTGCTAAGTAGTGAAAATTGGAAAGATGGCTTAGGTTATGGAGAGGATAAGAATGATAAAGGAACTGTAGAAATTAAGCCAGTTGTTGTCAAGCAAAAATCAAAGTTAAAACCTGTTAAGTTTGTAATTGTAAAGTCTGATAATGAGAAATCAGAAGTTAAAGTGGAATTAACTTCTGACAAACTAAAACAGGAAAAGACAGCTGAAGTAAACATAGGCTTAATGACTAAGAAGCAGCTTAAGCATAAGCTGAAAGATGTTAAGAATGCAAACAAGGTAAAATCACCTAGGAAAAATAGGAATGGAAAGGAAGGTATGAATAAAAGCAATAATTACAAGCCTGTTCCTAAAGGTCCTAGAAAAACGTGGCATAACTGTGGAAGTTCTAACCATCTGGCTTCTTATTACAGGAAGAATAAGAACATAAACTCCTTACCTTCAAAGTCAGGAGTTAAGAGTCAGTCTGTTAGATACAAACCACAAAATCCTTATTTTCATTGTGGTGGTTTATGGCATTCCATTTATACTTGTAAGGAATATCATAGTTTGTACTATGATTATTATCAAATAAAACCTTCTTTGAAGAAAGTTTCCATTGTTCCTTCTAGTGTAAATTCTGATTCAATGTCTGATAGTGTAAGTTCTGATAAGAAAATTCTTAACATAAACTCTGATGTTAAACCCGCTGCAAATGTTAACAAACTTGATAAGGCCAAAGGATCGAAGCAAGTCTGGGTCCTTAAAACTAATCATTAGTGGTCTTTGTGATTGCAGGGCAACAGGAAAAATATCCTAGTTCTGGACAGTGGATGTTCAGGACATATGACTGGAAATAAGGCCATGCTATCAGACTTTGTGGAGAAAGCTGGCCCAAGTGTTTCTTATGGAGATGGCAACATTGGAAAAACATTGGGATATGGCAATATCAATATTGGGAATGTCATCATTAAAGAAGTAGCTCTGGTCTCAGGACTTAAACACAATCTGCCTAGTATAAGTCAAATCTGTGACAGAGGTTATCATGTTGATTTCTTTGAAGAACACTGTGAAGTTGTGAGTAAATCCAAAGGCAAAGTTGTTCTGAAAGGATACAGGCGTGGTAACATTTATGAAGCTAAGCTTTCAACAAGTACTGATGGTTCTGCAATATGTCTGATGAGTAGAGCATCAATTGAAGAAAGCTAGAATTGGCACAAGAAACTCTCTCATTTAAATTTCAACAATATATATGAACTAGTCAAGAAAGATCTTGTGAGAGGACTGCCAAAGTCAGTATTTGCTCCTAATGGCCTTTGTGATTCTTGTTAGAAGGCCAAACAAAGAAAATCTTCATTCAAGAGCAAGACTGAATCATCAATTCTTGAGCCTTATCATCTACTACATGTTTATCTATTTGGTCCAGTAAATGTCATGTCTATTGCAAAGAAGAAATATGCGTTGGTCATAGTGGATGAGTTCACCAGATACACATGGGTGTATTTCTTGCACACAAAAAGTGAAACTGCATCTATCTTGGTTGATCATGTCAAACATCTGGATAAATTGGTCAAAGATTATGTGAAAACCATAAGGAGTGATAATGGCACCGAGTTCAAGAATTTGATAATGGAAGAGTTCTGCAAAAACCATGGAATTAAGCAGGAATTTTCTGCTCCTGGAACTCCACAGCAAAATGGAGTTGTTGAAAGGAAGAATAGAACTCTCATTGAAGCTACACGTACAATGCTTGAAGAAGCAAAGCTTCTAACCTATTTCTGGGCTGAAGCTGTGCAGACTGCTTGTTTTACTCAAAATGCAACACTCATTAACAAGCAAGGAAAAACACCATATGAGATGGTGAAGAAAAAGAAGCCAAATCTGAAGTACTTTCATGTATTTGGATGCAAGTGTTTTGTTCTCAAGACTCATCCTGAACATCTATCCAAATTTGATCTAAAAGCTGATGAAGGAATCTTTGTTGGATATCCACTTTCCACAAAAGCCTTCAGAGTCTATAATTTGAGAACAAGAGTGGTCATGGAATCTATCAATGTCTCTTTTGATGACAAGAAGATTACTGGTCTTGAAGATTTTATTGATCATGATCAGCTGAGATTTGAAAATGAAGACTCAAATTCTGATCCTGAAAATCCTGACTGTCTAAGTCCTGATACTGTAAATTCTGATGGATTAAACTCTGATGTTATTGAAACTGTGGTGAGTACGCCAAAGGAAGATGCACCTATGCAGGGGGAGCATACTCATGATCTTACCACATCTCAAGAAGCATCAGAACATACATCTGGCTCTTCAAATTCTGATTCGTCAAGTTCTGATAAGCCAAGTTCTGATAGTTCTGAAAATCTAAATTCTGAAGAATCCAACTTAGAGAGCATAGTTTCAGGGGGAGCATCAGAAAATGAAAATGAAGACAGCATGGATCATGGGGGAGCATCCAGTTCTAGAGAAAACCTTCCATCTGCAAGGAAGTGGACTAAATCACATACACCTGATTTGATAATTGGAAATCCTGATGCAGGTGTCAGAACTAGAACAGGTACTTCAAACGAATGTCTTTACAATTCTTTTATCTCTCAGACTGAGCCAAAGAAAGTGGAAGAAGCTCTTCAAGATGCTGATTGGGTGCAAGCAATGCAGGAAGAGTTAAATGAATTTGAAAGAAACAAAGTCTGGACCCTAGTGCCAAGACCAAAGAATAGATCTGTTGTTGGTACAAAGTGGGTATTCAGAAACAAAACTGACAGTGATGGCATAATTACAGGGAATAAGGCAAGGCTAGTTGCAAAAGGATATTCTCAACATGAGGGAATTGATTATGATGAAACATTTGCACCAGTTGCTAGGTTAGAAGCCATAAGGATATTTTTGGCTTATGCTGCTCACAAAAAGTTTACTGTCTTTCAAATGGATGTGAAAAGTGCTTTTCTCAATGGAGAATTGGAGGAGGAAGTATATGTTGAACAACCTCCAGGCTTTGTAGATTCCAAACATCCAGATTATGTCTACAGCCTTGATAAAGCACTTTATGGACTTAAGCAAGCTCCCAGAGCATGGTATGAGACTTTAGCTCAGTTTCTTCTGGAAAGTGGATTCAACAGAGGAATAATAGAAAAAACACTGTTCTACCTCAACCATGGAAAGGACTTACTTCTGGTCCAGATTTATGTTGATGATATCATTTTTGGGTCTACAAATGATAAACTTTATAAGAAGTTTGCCAAACTGATGCAGTCAAGGTATCAGATGAGTATGATGGGGGAACTTAGCTATTTTCTGGGCCTTCAAGTCAAGCAAAATGAAGAAGGCTTTTTTATTTGTCAAACTAAGTACACCAGAAACTTGCTGAAGAAATTTGGAATGCAAGATTGTTCAAGTGCATCCACTCCCATGGCCACTGCAACAAAACTGGATAAGGATACTGGTAAATCAGTAGATATTACTGATTACAGAGGTATGATTGGCTCTCTACTCTATCTAACTGCTAGTAGACGTGATATCATGTATGCTACCTGTCTTTGTGCAAGATTTCAAGCAGATTCAAGAGAACCTCACGTAACAGTTGTGAAAAGAATTTTCAAGTATCTTAAGGGAACAACTGATCTGGGATTGTGGTATCCCAGAGAATCAGATTTTAAACTAATAGGTTACTCAGATGCAGATTTTACAGGCTGCAAAATTGACAGGAAAAGCACAAGTGGAAGCTGCCAATTTCTTGGAGGCAAATTGGTTTCTTGGTTTAGCAAGAAATAAAAGTCAATTCCACATCAACTGCAGAAGCAGAATATATTGCTGCAGGAAGCTGTTATGCACAGATTCTTTGGATGAAGAATCAGTTACTGGATTATGGGTTAACATATTTCAAAATCCCTATTTACTGTGATAATCAAAGTGCTATTGCTATGACAGGTAATCCAGTTTAACACTCTGTGACAAAGCACATCAGCATCAGGTACCACTTCATCAGGGAACATGTAGATGAAGGTACAGTGGAATTGCACTTTGTTCCAATAGATCAACAACTAGAAGATATCTTCACAAAACCATTGTGTGAAGCTACTTTTACAAGATTGGTAAATGAACTTGGAATGGTTTTAGGTTCTTTCTCTAAATCTGCTTAGTTTTGTTCTGTTACATCAGACTTTATGATCAGTATTTACAGAATTTAATCTCTTTGTGTATTCTGTGCTTAATTGAAAAATATGTTTAAGTACTGACTGTTGTCTGATCAATGTTTCTAAACTCTGATAGTGATATATCTGTTTAGGTAACTATTCAATCCTATGAGGATAACTGTGCTAGATGCTGACCTAGTAGTCTTCAATAAACAAGGGATCCCATGTAAGAAGTAATTATTTCTGTGGAAATCTATTGACACAAGCAAATTCTGATAATTGAGCTTAGTTGAGTTTACTTTGTCTATCTTATTACTAAGTCACAAACTAGAATAATGCAACTCATCTGTTAAGTTCTGATGCTAGTAAATCTGTTGAATGTACTAAGTGCTGATAAACCTCACTTATCAAAAGAAAAAGAAAGAGAAACAAGGATTAAAAATCAGGTACTCCTTTGAGATCTAGAGTAAAAATGTGGAAGGGAAGACCCAAGTGCATTGCTGGTATTAAGTAATATGCATCAGAAAAGCAAATAAAATATTTTCTTGGTGACTTTTCACACTCTATGATTACTGGAGAAATACTCTGATAATAGCATAAATTATGATAAGCAGTCGTGACTCACTTACACTGAGAAGCCACTGTAAAATAGAATTTAAAAAGATGCACAAAATTAGCACAAAATAGTTGAGGTGGACTCAAGCATGAATTCATTCAATAGTAGGTTTCAGAATATTGACAGGTTTTTAGTAAAGTTTTAGTTATGCCTTATTTTTAAGATGTACTGAAGTGAATCAGACTTTTCCCTTTGTCTGATATTTAGCTTAATGCACACACTAACCACTCCATATGAATGATGAAAATCACTGTGGGGATCTATGTTGTTTTAGATGAACAGTCATTGTGTCATATTGCATAAATTTTGAGGATAAGTTCTGATTGCATGTTCTGATGATTAAGTTCTGAAGAATATAAATCAGAATTTGTGTGAGGACTTACTAAAATAGGCATTCCTTTTTCGAGTTAAGAAATTATGTTCTGATGACTGTTAAGTTCTGATATAAGTCTAAGTTCTGATATTATAGTCTGATTCTTTACTTGACTTATTTTTGGATAAAATTTGACAACAGTCTCAGTTTAAACCAGAATACTGTTGAAGTGGAAGATTAATAGTCACTATAGTTAGGGATAGTGGTACTCGTACATGAACAGTCAACTTTTACTTGCTTCTTGTGCGCATTAAACCATGTTTTCTCTTTCCAATGAATGTTTTTCTTTTTTCAAGTCTGGGGAGACGAGGTAGAATTAATTCCACCTGTCGGCATTAAATTTCTTTGCGTCTCCTGGCATTCTCTTGCCTATATAAACAACCACTTCACATCAGCCTTCCCATCAACTCTTTTATCATAAACTCACCTTCATACTTTTTCTATCAAAAACACCATGGTCAATTACAATATGTTTTTGAACTACGAAACATTCAACATGGAGCTGAGTTGTGCCGATTGGCAGCAGGAATGGCACGTCACTGCCATTCCTGATGAGATATGGGACTCCGTTCCCCAGGAGGTACTCACCCACCTCCTGTTCTTCTACATGGACTACCATCGCCATCTGGAGCGATTCAAGGAGGAAAGGATGGAAGCTCTCCGCCAGCAAGAGCGAATCATTCGACTCGCTATTCTGTTTATTGAGAGTAGGAAGAAGAAATAATTTATTATCTTCTTCCTATTTTTCTTCATCATCAGCCTTGCCCTGCTTCTTGAGCTAGGACTAAGGCTGTTGACGTTAGGTTTAGCAGCTTAGGGAAATCTTGTACAAGTTCTGATGTAATTTAAATTTCATGAATGTATTCTCTTGATATATTAATGAAATTTGTTTTTGTTTCAAGATCTTGTCTCTGAGATATTTTGTAATGTATTGATAAATCCTGATACATATTCATATTCTAATGACCATATAAATTCTGTTTTAACTTAAGTTCTGATTTTATTTTATCAGTACTTGCTCGTCCGATTTATTATGGTCCTTTTCACTCGATTTTTTTCAGAATATTGATGTTGCAGTGAAAAATAATTAAATTAGTGGGAACAATTTCAATTTTGAATTAAAACTGATTCACCTTGATTAATGGAATAACTGGGTAAGTGGAACGGTTTTTTTTCCTTGAAAAACTGCAAGTGGGTAAGTAATGATTACTGTTTTCTCGTGCCCATTAACTATTCATTTTTACTGCATGTCTGACAGGTATCCAACGGTTACATTTTTTTTTCAAAAGTACAAGTAAGATAGAGAGAGGATTTTTTAATCTTTTATTTCCTTTCATACTTTTTCTCTCTATTTGCTTTTACTCTCTTTTCTCTTCTAACGTTGGTTTTTCATATAGACATTCTATCAAACACCTAACAGGCACTTTTACATCTCGATTATTTTCATGGCACCTAAGGATTTAATCATTGATGGAGCTAAATTTGTTCCAAACAACTATGCTGCAATTCTTGATAATGCTGAAGCTCCGTCTGAATTGCATTTTGTGCAAGATCTTCTTGCACATAGTGAAATCGGGTATGCATTAACCCAACCTTCCGTCTTCTCAAGCCAACAAGTTCTAACACTTTTGAGGACTGGAAACTTTGATAATGGTGGTCCAAATGGTACTCCTAGTATTATTTTCGAAGTGGGTGATTCTTCATATGCAGTCACTCCTGGTACAATACGCAAGGCTCTACATCTACCAGAAGGATGTACTTTTTCAATTCCAGAGAAATCAGCTCTTCAGGAGTTAATGGCCAGTTTGGGGTATGAACAGAGTTTGGCAAAGCTTGGGCAGTTGAAACGGGCTCATATCAGAAGGGAATGGAGCTTCTTCTTCGACTGCATCAGTAAAGCTTTTGGGAACAAGTGTTCGAATTTTGATGTCATCCCCATAATGAGTCAGCACATCAGGTATGCCATTATAAACCAAACTCACTTTGATTTTGCAACGGCTATAATAGGTTTAATTGGGGATAGGATGACAGAAGATAGGAATGTTGTTTACTTTGCTAGATTCTGTCAACTTATATATACTTTTTGTACTGATGAACCTCGACTAACCAGTACCTTAACTTCACCTTTTAAAGTTTCAAAACGTTACTTTAATGACCTGGTAAATGCTGACACTAAGAAACCAGTGGTTAGACCTTTACAGATTCCTAAGTCTGTGAAACAGATCTTAGTAAATGCTGATCCTGATTTCTATAGATCTATTTATCCTGATGTCCAACCAACAAACACCTCCCACACACCACAACAACCATCAGCACCTACCACCCATACTACTCAACCAACCCTTAGGCAATATATCAAATCCTATCTCTCCACTTCACAGACAGTTCAACCCTCATCCTCAGCACCTACTGTGAAGCCTTCATCTTCCAAACCTAAGAGGACAAAGATTGTTCCTCAAACACCTCAAAAGAGAAGGAAGATTGCTTTGAGAGATGAGTCTGACAGTGAGGAACAGGTTTCTGCATCAGAACCTGTTGTCCAAGAAGCTGAGAAAGTGACTTCTCAGAAGGATTCTGGAATTGGGGGATCTAGGCTTCTCAAGAGGGTTAGAAGAATGACTGTTCCTGAAACTCCTAAGGAATCCATATCTACAAAGAGATACAAGAAACAGAGGGCAAAAAGGCCAGTTTCAGATGATGAAGAAGCAGCAGCTAAGGAAGGAGATCAGGAATCTCTGATCTCACAAGAACAGGAATTTGTTAAAGTCACTACTTCTCCATCAACTCCAACTCAGGACGCTGTTCCTGAACAGGCAAACACACCATCTGTGTCTCCTGTTCAAAAGTCTGTATCTCCTGTTAATATAGGCACAAGTGCTGATATTGATATCCAGACCTTGGTTGTGCCTGAAGTAATTCTTTTAGAAGCTTCAATAGCAACTAATCCATCAACAACACCTGTTACTGATGCTGCTCAAAATCCAGACTTCTATCCTACACCTTCTCTGTATCTAGATGTTGATGATCAGAATATAGGTGAGCATCAGGATATGGCTGTTGATCAGAACTTAGAACCAGATCAGCAATTAGAGGATGCTGAAGCCTCCATTGCTACGTACACTGTTGTTTTATCAGAAGATACTGATTCTGTAAGTTCTGATGCTGCAAATGCTGGAGATACTGGTGATGCTGCTCCAAATGTAGATGCTGATGAAGCAGGTCCTTTAGGACATGCTCCTCAACAAACTATTCTTAAATATGAACTTGTTAAGAAGTTTGTTACCAGAGAAGCACCAGTGCGTTGGAGTGAAACTCCTGCAGGACAGAAGTGGACTAAGGAATGGAACTCAGTTTTCTGTGTTCCAAATGCAAAGCATCTTGCTGAGCACTTGACAAAAGCTGATGAAATTTTAATTTCTGATGATTTCAAAACCCAGCTTAGAGTCACTGCATTGAGTACTAAACATCTACAAGGTCTCTATTCAACTACTCATGCAGAGCTACACAAGATTCAGGAAGAATTCATCAAACAGGACCAAATTCAGAAAATTGACAAGAAAAAGTTCTTCCAACCTACCTTTGACAGGATTGCTTATATTGAGAAGACTCAAGAGAAACAACAAGCTCAGATTGATGATATTCTGAAAAATCAAGCTTCTCAGCAATCTCAACTTACTGAAATCCAAGCCTCAGTGGAATTGCTTATCTCTCTTCTACTACCTACTGATGCCAAAAAGGGGGAGAAAGTAATTAAGTCCAAATGCAAGACTGGCAAGACACTGAAAGGGAAGGATGATGAAAAGGATGATGAAAAGGATGATCAAGGAAACTCTGGAATGGGTAGAGGTCATAGTCAAGGTAGAGGTTTCTCATCAAGAAAAGCTGAAATCACAAGTCACAGGACAAGTTCTGATACTGGGAAAAGAATTAGTTCTGCTACTGGTAAAAGGATAAGTTCTGATGAACTTTTCGATCTTGATGAAGAAATGTCAAGACAGTTATTTCTTCAGGAAAATCCAGGAATGGACTTGGAGAGTTTAATGGAAGAAGAAGCCAGACTTAAATCAGAAAAAGTCACAGCTAAATCTGAAGCTTCTGGTAAAAAGACACTTCCAAAAATCAAAGGCATTGTGATAAAAGAAAGGACAAATACTGAAGCAACATTGGCTAAATCACAACCGCAGATAGATCCAAGATCCAAGGGTAAAGAAAAGGTTGGTGAACCTATCAAGGTTTATGTGCCTCCTGAGAATGAAGAAATCACTGATGAAAAGGATGATCTTGCTCTGACTTCAAGAAAAGTTCTTAAAACAACCTCTGACATGACTCAAGTTGTTCAGAGTCAAGAGACAGTAAGTTCTGATATTCCAAAGAAGCAAGTAACCTCTGATATAGCTCAAGTTAACTTGATATCAGAAGTTAGACCAAAGACACTCCTACCAGGATTCACTAAAGCAAAACAGACTCAACCTTTGAAGACTGCTGCAAGTGGTTTTGAAGCAAGAGTAGTTACTGGAAAGGAAGCAAGAGATAAAACTGGATTGGGAAGTGCTGATGAAAGAAGAATACAGAACACTACCAATGATCCAACTTCCTTGAGTGAACCAGGTATTGGAGCAACTCCTGAGAGATTGAATCAACTGGAATCTGTACAAATGGTTTACCATACCTACTTGAAAGAACACATCTTGTTGTACTTCATGACAGATGGTAGGGTTTATCATATAAGGCAAAATGCCATTCCATTAAAGTATTTTGAAGAATTGGAGCATGTATTATTCTTACTTCAAGTGGATGACAGATTGACAGGAAGTGCTGCAAACTATTTGAAGGATCAGATTCAGAGACAGAAAAGGCTTTATTCTGTTAAGTCTGACATCACATATGTTCCAAAGTATAGAGATCACAAGGGTGATATAGTTGAAATGAAGCCCAACACTGCTAAAATTATAACTACCTTTCTGGGTTACAGGGCTGTGGAATTCAATCTTGAGTTTGATAAAGCTTATTTGATCAGACTGGATCAGGATATAAGAAAAGAAAAGATTAATGATCTCAGGGCTGCAATCTTTCAAATTGGTGAAGATAATGCAGAGCTTAAAGATGCTAAAAGGAGGATTATTGATGAACTTAGATATGCTGAGAGATGTTTGTTGAAGAACTATCTCAGAACAACTCCTGACATTAGAGAGATCAGAAGATGAAGCCAAGTCAAGATCTACAACTGATTAAATTCTGATATTTGTACAGACTGAAGTTGTTATCAGAAGTTAAATGTTGGTAAAGTTTTAAGGACTGTAAGTTGTAGTTATCTAGTCTAATTCTCATGCATTTGTACTTAATGTTTTTGACATCATCAAATATCTGTTAAACTTGTATATTATGCTAATTTACAAGTTGGGGGAGATTGTTAGATATATTTGATAATGTCATGGCTAATATGATTTATGTTTAGTTTTCAGATCTTACTTAAACAGGATAAATCAGTACTTACTGGAAGTCAGGACTTAAGGATATCAGTACTTATATTATCAGGAGATAATCATCAGAAGATGGATATCAGAACTTAAGTGCTAAAGCACATTCAGATAAGGACAATAGCTGATTAAAGGAAAGAAGATCGAGATAAGCATAAGAAGAGATATGCATGAAGAAGGAATTCTATGAAGAATAGAATACTTGGAAGAAAAGATATCTGATTGATATATTTTAGGAAGCAGAATTATATTCCATATCAATTAGCGATTATCTTGTAACTGTGTAGTATATAAACACAGACATAGGGTTTACACTATAAGTGTTATCATATTCGAGAAGATTATTCGTAGTAACCCTAGCAGCTCTCGTGATATTTGTTCATCACTGAGAGGTAACAGTTCCATACTGTAACAGAGTTTATTGTTTTAATAAAGTTTGTTTTCTGTTACTTGAGATATTAAAGTTCGATTTGATTGTACTTTACACTATATTCACCCCCTCTACAGTGTGTGTGACCTAACATATTTTATGACTCGACGGATAACAGTTTATCCTCATCCGTCGAATTGTCTTAATCTTAGCCGTTGATTTCCTGAACATTATCCATCGAGTATACTTACAGTTTGTAAGCATAACACGACGGATAATGGGTGGAATTTTTACAGTTTATTTTTAAACGGCTATTTTAGGCAATTTTAATTGGCTACTTTATTTTACTTTATTATTTTTGGCAGTTATTTTTGAGATAGTATAAAAGCTTATTTCATTTCCATTGGTTTTCTTTTATCATTCTCAAATTATCTGCTCCAATTTCTTTCTCTTTCAAAGCACTTACTCTCTCTCTGCAAGCTCTTACTGTGGCGCCCCAAAACCCAGGGTCAGGAGTCTCGGAAGCCACACTATCTAAACTTACACAACTCACACTATGATATATAAATACTCACATTTCACGACCCCACACTTAACACACACACACTACAGGTTATTGTCTTGGAAACGAACCATCATTACTAGAGAAATTTTATTACAACCCAAATATAATTAGTCTTACCGGGGGTGACCTTTAAGTAAGGTTAATCCGCCGTCCGAATATACGTTTCTTATTTCTTATCTTACATAAACCATACTTATAAATAAGCCGAACTATAAACAACTAAAAACTAATCCAGCTTATTCCAACTACCTGAGGTACTGCACCAAACAATCTACGGAACAGCTGGCCATTTCCTACCCGTTTCCTGGCTGTGGTTCTCATGGCAGACATCTTGATTCACTGTTGTGTTGTGTCAATTTAAGAAAACAAGTGTGAGCTAAGATGCTCAGCATAATAATGTAGAGTATGAAAATGACTGTATAATAACGTCAAATATTATATATATGTTTTATTTAAAAGTAGATTTCTTGGTGTCCCACACCTTCTTATGAAAACAATTCTTTTAAGGGGGTTTTATAACCTGCGTATACCTTAATAGTAATCCCAGCACCTAGGCTTGGGTTACGGTATTGCATATCAATTCCAATTGGAAGAGTTTGGACATCTCACAGGAGCCACCGTATACGATGATCAGTCATCCTACGGAAGTAACCTTCTTTACTAGTAAAATGACGAATACCGTCATCTCTCGGGTATCACCCTGGCCGCATTCGGGCTACGTGTCCCATTTTCGGGTATGCACATACTTCACAAGTTCCTGAGTACACAAAGTACCTTCGCCTGCGGTACCTTTGGTAGCCCATCCAGCACACGTAGTACCAGAGTCTACCCCTCCATTGTCCTTCAATAGAATTCTATCAATCTCGGGAATTTGAACCACATCGAAGTTCCCCAAGCGTTTTGCTTGTTGATAGAGATAGTTTATCTTTTTGAATATAAGTGTACATATATGTATATACGTACTTCCGAGAATTTCGGAGGAAGTACTAGGGATGTGAGTTGACCGTTGTCAACAGATAATTAATAAGGGGAAAAGCTTCTTCTTGAAACTATATTTAATATAACAATAAGTCGGAATAATATTCACCGACGATCTGAAATTATTCGAATAATACTTCTAAATCAGAAGGTATATCAGGATCTATGATCTTTCAACCAATAACAATCCTTAATAAATAATCATTACTTAAATAGTAGTCTATAAATAATTTAAATGATAATTGATATTAGTCATACCTCGAATGAGTTATTCTCTAAAAGATTTATTTAAATAGTATTCCTCAACTAGTTTATGTTTACATAATTAATAATCTATCATGATTAATCGGGTTTGAAATAAATAAACGTTGAAGTATACTACTCCTATAATAAAGGAATACGTATATAATATTTAATATCCGAATCAATAAAATATAGTTAAGGGAATATGCTCGTTGGGAAATCGTTTTAAAAGTTTGAGGTGTTTTAATGTTTCGTAAGTGGACGATGAGTCCCTTTAAAATATACTATTATGGACTTATATCCGCCCTATAATATCTCCGGAACGATTCCCGAATTTTATCTTAAATCCCGACCGACCCTCGGTCTTGTATAATACATTACGCTTAAAGCGAAATAACATTTCACGATATATACTTAGCGTACAACATCGCTATATTATGCGAAAATTCAAAAACTACGTATCATGGCAAACATGGTATTTAAGCGGTGATAGTAAAACAATCCTTTCACAACACAACAGTAAAAATGGAGTTGGGTTTGTAAACTTGCCTGGGTATCTCGAGGTGGAGGATGCTCTAGGTTCCGCTCGGAAATCTATAACCATAAACATATTTCATTTCGTTAGGTTCCGTCCTAACTTATTGTAACTCGCACTCATGTGCTACTCATTATACACCCTCTCAATTCATACTACCTTAACATTTCTTTCAAGTCAAACACTTTATGGTCACTTCATTTTCCTAAGT